>NC_056734.1:908376174-908422715 GCF_019279795.1 Protopterus annectens
TTATTTGAACAACAACTATACTTTAGTGCTTGGTTTGTTGTACACCTCAGCTTCACTCACCGCATCTAATTGCTGTCCAGCAAAGTAATCCCAATGCTGTCAACTTTATTAACAGACAAGAATAAAGCACTGATTATGACACAGATTATCCATGTTTGACTAACAGCTCTTGTGCTTGTCAGAGCTGGCATGGCTGATGAAATGAATGCTGGTCCTCAAAGTCTGCTCACCTCCCTTCAAGAGATGAAAAAGTGTGTTTGCCCCAAACTCACACTCTTCACTGTAGAATCACTGGTAGAGAACTAAGTTTTACAAAAGTGCAAGGAAGGTCATGCCAACTGATCATATCACACAGATAGAGTGGTATATTTTGTAAATGGTCACTGCTCAACAACCCCTTGGATATAAACAAGCATGCATGGGCATTGGATCTAAAAAAAAATAGGAGAAAAAGACGTGACTACCTTAAGGATGTAGCCTAATGATTAGATTTTGTTCAAGAGGTTCTGGTGGTTAGCAGACAGTGAAGCCAAAAATAAGGCCAAAAAGTGCTTCTTGTGCATAAACTATCATACCATCTTACAGACCTACTTACCTATGTAACACATGCAGTAACTGGAACAAATGTGTTCGTACCAAAACTTGATTATTAGGTTTCCATTATTAAAAAAAAAAAAACTTTCTAAAAATCACCAAGACTTTCCCATTTACCAGAAACAGATCATGTAGATACCTACAAAACAAAGAATTTCTATGTATAGCCCTCGTGAAGACAAACTGATTACTTACGACACCTTGAACCACTTTCACTTTCAACTCCCTTGCTGATAATTTACTCAATAACAGATACCACCCTCTACTTGTACCTCCCACTTGCATGCAAACTAAAAAAAAATGAAGAACTATTAACACTCTTTGATCAAATACTCAGGATACTCCACTAATCAGTAGACCCATTTTAAACTTCTAATGGCAGAAAAAGCCTTCAGTAAGATAACTGTGGCAACATGGAACTGTCTGCCTAAGATGTGAGTAAAGTTTGCAACTACCCAAGAGTTCAGAGATCAGGCACTAGAATACTTAATGTTAAATATTTAAGTGCAACTGATTCCAAGACAAAAGTTAAGGTAATCCCTTTATTCCAAAACCACTCTAAATAAAACAAAAACTTGGTGATTTACACTGTATATATGCAGATGTATCACAAGCTTTATGCTGACCTCATCTGTAATAATTTTACAAACAGTATATATACTGTGCTTCATAATCTCTTCTGTATTTAGTGAAGCCCATCATTTTCAAATGACTTGTTTGCAATGACATCATTGCTGATGTGTATCTAGCCATTTATCTGCCTGTCTATCTATATATCTAACTGTGTGCGTGCATGTATGTGGGAAATGTCATTACGAGAATGGTCCATGACATGGCCGAGAAGGGCTCCTAGTCTAATCCACCCACTTTGTTAAAAATGAATGAATGAATGAATGAACGAACGAATGAATAAATAAATAAATAGGTAACATTTATTAACAAAAGTTATATAGCATAAAGGGTACTGCATGATACGTGTCTACACCATTTGTTCTAATATTCTATACAGGTACACATATTATCTTATCTAATCCACAATCCCACAGTCAGATTGGTTCCACTACATATTAGAAACCCATAAATTAAAAAAATGTTCTAACAAACAGAGCTCACTCCAAACGTAAAAAGGTTTCTTACTATTTCAAAGTCAAGAAACAAATGCATCATCTAAAATCCACAAATGTAAGAGAAAAAAATCAGAAGCATTCAAAGAAAAAAATCTATCATTTTGCACTTCAGTTCAACCTAGACTGTATAAAAATCTTAGTGATTCAGGAAATGTTCCTTCTAATCAGAAATACCTAAATTCACTTACTCAATAATGAACTTCTGTACAAGTTAAGAATATCTTGACTGTATAATAACTTAATTATAGAATAGACAAAATACTGAAGACAAAACAGTTCTTTACTATTATTTTCTGAACAAAAGTTATAACTTATATAAATAAAGCAAGAATTGCTAAAAGTGCTAATATAAAATGGCTTAACATCAAACGTGTGCATTATTATTATTACTATTATGATTATATTTGTTAATCATCTGTGTCAGAATGATTTCTGAGCTCCAAGCCTTCTTGTGCAAAAAAATCCTTCCTTGTCTTTCATGAGGAAAGGGAATGTTTGCATACTAATCCCACTTCCATGACTAAAGTGCTTCTAAGATGATCTTGAATCAAGCTAATCACCTACATCCACAAAATTCAGGAGAATAGTCCCTACATTCTCTCAATATGAATGGACAGCTGAGATTTTACTTAAACAAAACCAAGACATTTATAAAGTCTGATCAGCAATTTATATCTATTGCAAAAGTGAAAGAGTGTAGACCAGTCATCGAGCAAACTCTTTGAAGGGGAATCTTCACTTTACTAAATTCTGTTTCTTGTGCCAAGACTAACATATTCCAGGTAAGATCATTATAGCCCAGTGGCCTTCCTTAATGGGGTTCCATGCAGGTTGTAATTAAAGAACTCACCTGGTCATACAGACTATACTTCTGGAAGCTACTTGGCAGTCTGCGTATACCTTTTCCAAACACTACACTCTAGTGACAGCATCCAGGATCATGTCAGAATTTACTTCAGTTTTCCTACAAGATCTTATATCTAAATTACCTTGTCCTACTCACTAGAACATTTTGCTATGGGAATCTTCCCAAATGTGCTGACCACAACAATGAATTGTCATTTACACTGACAGTATAGCTGTGTTAAAAAGTTACCATACATGAAGACATTTAACTAGACTCACTGTTGCAGTGCCAGTACTCTCAATTCAACCCCAAGTCTGTCCTTCTTGCTGTTGCCCTGTACATTAGGATTGCAACCTACTCACCATCAGATACCTTTCCTCTTCTTTCATGCCCCAACCTTTCTCTGTTGTCTATTGCCTGAAAAGGGAGATTAGAGTCTCTTGGACTGGAACTGAAACAGTCGAGTGTCCCATCTGCTTCCTTCAAACTCTGGCAACTGAGTCTTTTACCTGACCATTTTTGGAGTGAGAAAGATCTGAAACTGGCATCAGTTGATGCACTTTTTATGCCACAAGCATTTGGTGGGAGAGCACTGGATAATATTTTAGGGAAGGGTAATGGTCTGAAAGTCAGGCTGGCCGTGGGCTACCTGCATGAAGGGTATCCAAAACCTGAGGACTAGAACAGTGATTCAGCAGTAGCATCTAAATTTATGGTAAGTTCTTAATGCAACTTGGCTTTCTTATATCTTTGCATTCAGAATTAAATGCAAAAAAAGTCTACCTCCTAAAATCAAATTTAAAAGTAAAATGAACCTCAGAAGTATTTTAGTTCAGTCATGGAAGTCACTAATTAGCTTGCCAGCACCCTTCCAGATACATTACCAAATAGCAATATAGTTCATAGGAGATTACTAGGCTATTGGCCCTAGGGCCTTTATAGGCCTAGCCATGTTATATACTTGTTCCCTTATTGACCACATTGTATGGTCTAAATTTGTAGCATGAGTCTATGATCAGCACCAACACTGCCCTTATCCAAGAGGGACATAGGTGATACCCCTGAGGTAAATTTAGGGTCTGCCATCCAGTTGTCTAAGTTACACATAAACTGTGTCATTGAAGAGCTCTGTTTTACATGAATTGAGAGCTTGTTCCAGAAGAGAGATAATCTCTGGGACATATATTTGTTTCTCTACCATGTCATATTAATGTCGTAGCCTAGGTTAAGATCCCTAGAGAGAGTGAATTTGACTTGCAGATGTGCAGCATTTCCATTAGGCAAGGTCCGACCAAGACTGCTCTGTAGGCCAGGCACAGGTCACCTCTCAGCAGCCTATAAGATACACACTACAGTGACAGAGCCTCCAGTCTGTTTATGTAGGTCATGTGGTAAAGGCACTAAATTTTCTTGGTGAGAAACCACTGAGGTCTCTCCAGCCGCTGCAGGTATCTGGTCAGGTACATGCAGAAGGGAATGTTGTACTCTACTAAAGATCTGATGAGGAACCTCTAAAAACCAGACTAACAAAAGTCTTTTACTTGATTTTCAACAATAAACAGAAAAAGGAACACAAAAATGTAACATCCATTCCATCCATTGCAATCAATGCAAAATGGAAAGAAACAGAACCATAAAATGACCATAAATATTTTACACCATATACAATGTAATCCAGCGTTTCATAAAAGGACATTTATAACTTTCATGACAGACATACAGATTATGCTATAACTGGCTCACAAATCACATTGCCAACATTTTCATCAAAATTGCCTAACATATGATGACAATGAGGTTGAAGCAAACAACATGGACTTAATTGTTCGAAAGAGTTGGCAATATTTCTTAAATTGTTTCTAAATGCTAGTGTCATCTCACGTATGTAGATTATGCCTGATATTTTCCAGTATCTACCACATAACAGTTTTTCACACTGGCCATGTTCCATGGCATCTCCACACTGTTATCAATTCCTCACTTTCCATTAAGAGTGATTCCTATAAAATGCATATCCGTGCACACACATACAGATTTTGATTTAGAATTGTAAATAACTTAAAATGTACAAATGCTAACTGGATTATATACAGTATCAGATAAAATGTAACTCACCATTCTTTATAATATTGCTAAGTGAATCTCCAACTGCCTTGGGTAATCTTTTTAAAACTATCTCTTGTTAATATTTACAATAAATGTGACGGCAATCAGATTTTTGGAATAAATACTTCCTTGTATTTCAATTCACAGTTAACAATTGCCTAATGCCAGATAATGCAAATATTTCATAGACTTATACTGTGGCATTCTTAACTAGAGAAACTAGAAAAGAAAGTCGACTTGAATAACATATTCTGTCCAGCTGAAAGTCTTTGTTCCACTGAAATATCAATCAAAACATTATTAACCAAAACATCTAACTTTCTGATTAATTGGCAGTGTTAGAAAATACTTTGCATTACTTAAAACATTCTCTTTGTCATATGGAAAAAAATTGACATTGTGAAGAATATGTTACAGTCAATAAATATTTAAATGATTAAAAATGAAAGTGTAGTTGAATAACATGTTTCACTCGTATGATAAAGGTTAATTAGTCAGATTAATCAATTCATTGTTTATCTGGTGGGAGACGGAATTTACTTGTTGATTAGACTTTCTCCCTCCTAGTTTAATAAATTTATGGATGTTCATCATTCACACTGCTGCAGTAGTCCTTAAGCTATAGGGCTGTTCTCTGAGTAGGGCACAATTTACCAGCTCATGAAAGCTCTGGTTTTCCCTGCACTCATTAACACTGATTGCTGAGTGCTTAATTCCAAGGAATGAAATCAGTAGTCAGAGTGAAGCTTTCTTCAGTACTTTCTTACTGTCTCGAGAAGAAGCCTCTCTCAGGCTTCACAGGAGCAGTAATCATCCAAGAGCTTTATTTCTAGTGGATAATTCAGCATTGGGGAACCCTTCCACTCATCAGTTATTGCCCTTAAAAATAGCACATTGTCTATATTTTTACTAAAAACAGTCATTCCTCTTTGAAAAACCTGGCATTTTGTCACATTATCAGATGTTTCTTGTCAGGATCTAGTATTTTTAGCTTAGAGTATAAGTATGGGGGATAATTTTATGAAAATTGTCCACTGCTTGTGTAAACGTTGAATTTTGTATGACAGAAAAGTTTATGGAGGAATGGTCAAGAACTTGTATGTCAGTTTATTGGTTATGCTCATTTTGTGACAATCTACTTGCTGTTTTGATTTTTGTCAGTGTGCGTGAGCTAGTGTTTAAACAGTACAGACATGGGAATTCTGTTGTACCTGTACTTTTTATAACCAATGGGATTGGGGAAAGAGTTTTGAATATATGTAATGCTTGTGAACAGTCAGTGACAACTTACCTTCAATCTGACTTGTTACAGCTACACTTACTGCTTTTGGTGCTTTAACCTGGTAGCAGCATGGATAATCACCCCAGCCCGAGGGATTCTTCCTGCAGTACATAGAAAAACATCACTTACCAAGGAGCCCTTACTATTGCTGCAGACTCAGTCTATATAGTCCTTGGCCATTAGTGGTTCCACAGACCACTCAGTTACCTCTCCAGCTTCCATTGTTGAAGGCCTTTTGACCAGCATGAACCTAGTTTCAGCCATGTCCTCTATGGCAGTGTCAGTTTCTGATACAGTAATGGGAGAACTATCTTCTCTGGGTTGTGGAGACACTCTGGGAGCTTCTTCTTGGGGAAACTGCAAAAGATCATTAGACATGGCAGATGTTTCACTTTCAAGTCAGTATTCTTCTGCTGGAGCTCCTGCTAAGAAAAAAAACAAAACATTAAACATTGCACTTCTGATGAAGTTATTAGTTTTAAAAAGATGAATTCCTTACCTTGGCTAGATAGTCATTCCAGGCAAAAAATCCTGGTATGCAGAAATCTTTACAGATGGGCATTTCCTGTAAAATTATTCTTGAGGAATCAGGGTCTGATTATTCTGAATTTGTCAGATTTAGGGCTTCTTCTCCTGGAGATTTACAAACTTAACTCCCTGATTGTGAGGCAAATTTTAATTATTATCCTCCTGTGTATGAATTTTTTTAATCACTCACCCTGATACCCACCCATCAGTCCCTAAAAACATAGATAAGCTGTATATGGTACCTCGAGCTAATACATTAATTCTCTCTCACCTTAGGTCAGACCCAGCTTGCATTTCAAATGCTTCTCATAATGGCTGGTGCTCAATCCCATCCCTCATCTGGTGATAGGAATAGTATTGTCTTCCTCTATACCCTTCAGAATTCTTAAGTACTAGGCATATATGCGGAAATTTACACTAAGTCATGTGGACATGCTGAGATAACCGGCTTCCACTCTTTCTACAAAAGTAAGCCTTTTTTTTTAACAAAACTGTTTTGGGTTCTCTTTGTGTAGTCAAATGCTCAAATGAGTGATCAACACAATATTGAGCCAAAAAAAAAGTGGAGGCTTAACATTGAATGGCACGGGCCTATTATTGTGTGGAATTGCAGCACAGCAGGGATCAGGGTATTGCTCCTTTCCTACTGTTGAGCAGTCTTGGAGGTGGTATATATAATTAGCATGGGGTATGGGGGAACGCACTTGGGGTTTGTTTGTGTTTGTTGATAAAAACAACAAACAGTTACTTGGCATTTTACCACTTCACAAAAAGAAAGAAAAAATCACCAATAATCTGTACTCATTTCACACCTTTTTATTCAGGATTGATGTATTAATAAAATAGTGTATCTTGAGTGCTGTTTCTTGGCATTTTTTCTTTTTGTTTTTGTTATTTGCGTGTGTGTGTGTGTGTGTGTGTGTGTGTGTGTGTGTGTGTGTGTGTGTGTGTGTGTTGTTTCCAATGTCATGTTCTTCAAGTTTTATTTTTTTGACTCAATATTGTGCCTGTCACTCATTTGAACATTTGACAATATAACAGGAACCCACTGTTTCTACATTTCCTCAGGCATCTAATTATTGTCTATGATTGTGCAGATTGTGCATCCAGTGCCATTACTACTGCTACAATGTTAAGAAGATATACTTGTGAATGTAAACAAAGGTTTGCTAATTATGTAAAGTTGGAAATCTTGGATACAGCTTTAGATGAATAGAGATTGTTTGACTCTTCTACTGCTCGGGATCTCAAACAATATGATGAAAGAGGGAAAATAATTCAGGGAGTTCTAAAGGTGCATCATTTACCCCAGTACAAATATTATAAGCCTACCACTTAAGAATGGCAAATAAACAAAATCAGTATTTTTCTTGCAAGCACAATGCAAAAAAGAAATTGCAGGAGGGTAACACTAGGTAAAACTAGGGCCTTTTCATTAAAAGGGACAGACAGTATTCCATGTCCTCTTCTTTCTTCTCTGACCAAAATATAAATATGTCCCAAAAACTTGTCTTCAACAGTCTCTTTTTGCAAAAGATTGTTTTGGAATCCTGGCTGTTAAAAGTGGTGCAGAAGTTACAGATGGCACTGAATACAAATACAAAATTCTTCTTTCATAAGAATATCTCCCCACCTTCCAAACCAAAGAGATTTTCTTCCTCAGATTTTTCATAGTTTACACATCCAGGGAGTAATAGAACCAGTGCCTTAAAGTCAAGGGTGCAAAGGCTTCTATTCAAGAATGTTTCTGGTACCAGTGAAAGAAACCTCTTGGAGACAAGTACTAGGTTGTTCATTTCTAACTCTGTGCGTGAATGTTCCAAAATTTTAAATATTGACCCTACAGAACCTCATTCCTCATGGGCTACTAAGAAACTCTTGACCTAAAAGATGCTTACTTCCCCATTCCCATAGCCATAAGCTTCAGGAAATTACTTAACAGTTCTCTGTTTCTGGATCACGTTATTATTTCTTTGCATTTTATATATATATACATATATATATATATATATATATATATATATATATATATATATATATATATATATATATATATATATATATATATATATATATATATGGATATATATATATATATATATATATATATATATAGATATAGATATATATATATATATATATATACCCAAGAGTATTAAAAATGTCTAGCCCCAGTCATAGCTCACTGAAATTCAGAGGCACCGGAAGCTGTTGAAGACTGGGGGGGCAGAGGGTGAGAGGGGCACTTAGTGATCTAAAAGGGCAATTTTTTAAAACTATTTACTAACATAACATAGGTTTACTTAGAGGACATTTTACGTTTAGCCAATTTCCCCTTTTGCTGCTTGAATTATAGGTTCATAGGTAAGTACTAGGCTATCTGCCCAAGGGCATTTATAAGCCTAGCCAGAATGTGTTGGCTTTCGCCACCCTCTTAGATTAGTTCCCTGTGCCTCTGTCCAGCAGAGCCATTAGTTTGCTGCACCACTGTCCAGCAGAGTCACTGCAGTGATCCCCGGGGTAAATTTTCTGTTTCCCATCCACCCATCAAGGTTTCTCTTGAAGAGTGTTAGTGAGGGGCTCTGCCTGATGTATAATGGAATCTTGTTCCAAAGCATGGGGAGTCTCTGGGACAGGAATCTATCCCTCCAGCATGTCCTATTTATCATTGTGGTGAGGTTTATATCTCTAGAGAGTGTGGCTCTCCGGGATTTGTTTTTTTTTTTTTAGCTGGAGCATGTCCATCAATTCTGGGTTGGACATGGCCTTGTATGTCAGGCAGAGATCACCTCTGAGTAAGCGGTATGCAATCGAGTACAGCTGGAGTTTCTTGAGTCGGGCTGCATAGGGTATATGTTTGAGGCCAGTAATCCTCTTGATGAGGTACTTTTGTGGTCTTTCCATCCAGCTGTTGCAGGTGTCTTGTAAGGTACATCCCAAAATGGGGCATTGTATTCTGTGATGGGTCTAATGAGTGATGAGTAGACAGGCACAATAACCTCTTTTGTTCTAGATGTGAACCCTTTTGTGATTAGGTGGGCCACATAGAAGGATTTTCTAACCACCTTGGCAATATAATTATCAAAGGAGAGATTACTATCCGCTTTGGTCCCCAGATCCCTTATTACATTTTCTGCATTTAGGGGGCTACCAGCTATGTGGTAGTTTGCGGGTACTTTATTTTTTCCAAAGGGGATGACTATGCACTTTTTGGCATTTAGCTTGAGGCCATGATTTTGACACCAGGTATTTGACTCAGTGAGACTCTTCTGGAGGGTGTCTGTATCAGCTGGAGAATCAATTATGGCCCCTAGTTTGCATTTGTCTGCAAACTTGGTCAGCCATAGTCTTCTTATGCTTGCCTGTACATCTGAGAAGTATATACTGAACAGGTGGGGTCCTAGGATTGAGCCCTGGGGGATGCCACTTGTAACCTGTTTAGAGTCGGACATAGAGCCTGCAACTCTCATCATGTGGGTTCTATCCATGAGCCAAATGGCAACCCATCTCTTGAAGTAGGGGCTCATGTTCAAGCTGGTGAGCTTGTCTATAATACTATAATGGGGAATGGTGTCAAAAGCCTTTGCAAGGTCTAGGTAGGCTGTGTGGACCTCTTTTCCCTCATCTAATGCCTTGGTAACTGTCTCAAAGAAGTCCACCATGTTTAGGAGGCATGATCTGCCCTTAACAAAGCCAAACTGGGTAGGGTCCAAGGTTTGGAGGTTCCCAATGTCTCTGTTAATGAGTTCCATGATGATGCACTCCATAACCTTGCAGGCCAGGCTAGTCAAGGTTATAGGGCAATAGTTCCCGGGGTCCATTGTGGCTCCACCTTTGTGGAGTGGGATAACTGTTGCTGTGTGCCACTCTGTGGGTACGTAGCCTGTAGAGAGGCTGAGTTTGAACAGTGTGTTTAGGTGAGGGGTTAGTTCATTTTTCCTGATTGGTCTTAACTATCCCATGGCTAATAATTGTATATTAGCCCTAGTAAGAAGAAATGTGATCATACTATAGATAATTTGAGGGGATCCATGTAAGGGATGCAGCATTTAGGAACTGCCTCTATCCATTAGTGACATGAGGGGCAATTCTGGAGTACATTTTCTATTACCAATCCTTAGACCCAAGTTGCATTTGAATATGGACAGGGATGAGCTTTGTTTTACTTGAATGGATAGTCTGTTCTGGAACAGTGGTAGCCTCTGCGATATATATCCATCTCTCCACAACATTCAGTTTAGATACCTGGACTGAGTATTTCTGATGCCATTTGACTTGCTGATGTTCAGTAGGTCCATCTGTATAGGTTGGAGAATGCCTTATATGCCAGGCATGTCACCTCTAAGCACTCTGTAGGTTACTGAGTATAGCAATAAATCTTTGAGGTAGTCCATGCAAGACCTGTTGTTTAAGACTTGTATCCTTTTAGTAAGGTATCTCTGTGGGTATTCCAACTGTTGCATGGTTCTGGACAGATGGATGCCAAAGTGGGCATTATACAAAATGATTGACCTAATGAGGGCTTTGCAAAGGGGGACAATAACATCTCTAGATCTTGTCAAAATTAATTAGTTTATAAGCTGTGCAATATAGAAAGACTTTCTTATGACTCTGGGCACATGTTGGTCAAAGGTTAGGTCACTGTACGCACAAGTTTCCAAATGCCAAACAACTGGGTCAGTTCTCAGGAAGTATTGTCAATTTGGCAGTTTCCTGGAGTAGATGACTTCCTAAAGGATATGATAATGTATTTCTCAGGGTTTAGTTTCAATTCACAATTCTTGCACCAGTTATTGTTTGGGACATAACTTCCTGCATGATGGTTAAGTCATTTGGGGATTCAATAACTAATTTTAGCTTGCAGTCATCTCAGACTTAGTCAGCCAAAAGCCCTTTGGTATTTCCTTTTACATTTGAGATGTATATGCCAAACAGAAAGTCTCAGCACCAAACCCTGGGGGACTTCACTGGTGACTGGTCTCTTCCCCTGTTTTCATCTCCTGCATCCTGTGAGCAAGCATACATGTATGCGTTCTTTGATTCACCTTCTTGATTGTATTAACCTGATTGTATTAAATTATATTCCTTGTATAATACAGTGCCACTTGTTAAAATGTGTTTTAAATTTGTAGTTTGGAACAGTCTTATAGTAAGCAATGAAACAAAATGTATGAAACAATAATGTCAAAACAAAGCAAGGAAACAAAACGTATGAACCAATAATGACAAAACTACCCATTTCAGAAAATTTCAACCATAAAAAGCCACTCAACCTTCTGTCATTACAATCCACCGATATGAGTAAATATGCAAAGTCTCTGCAGAAGTAAGTTACCTAAATATTTCCAAATTAAAGGGATCTGTAACTATTGAAGAGGTTTCTGCTAGCAAACAACTTTATATTTCATTGTTTCATCTACAAATAAAGTGCCTGTTGCCCTTGAAGAAATAAATTGCCTATGCTACATTAAAACATGATAAGCTAGTAATTTTGCAAAGGGAAATGGATGGCAAACTGGTAACAGAAACATAGTTACTAACTCCTCCAAAGGAGGACATTCATAGGACTGCAGCATCCACTCCCTTTAAAGTACAACACAGTATGATATTAACAATCCATCTGCATACTGTGGGAGTAGAACCCACAGCCTTCTGCATCAAAAGCAAGTATGCTATCAGTTGTGCTACTAACAATATACAAAGTTTAGCATAAGTAGCACTAAACTTCTCTTCCCCTGAAGCTCTCAGCTCCTTGTAAAATCCCATTGCCACTTAACTGAATCTCTCAACTTCGCAGCACAAGAAATCTGGAAAAATCCAAAATTAATTTGGGGACCAAGGCCCCAAACCAGGGAAACATTTTAAATATTGCTTGTATAATCTTAGAAAGTTGCTAAAATAGTGTTTTGTGTTACCATGTGTTTCCTGAAAGATAGGAATACTGAAACATAAAGGGCTATTATTATGTAATGAATTCAGTTCTTGCTGATTTGCCAGAAAACCACACAAATCCATGCATATTGGGTTGAAAAAGAACCACACATAGGGCACTTTTTTACATACTTACAAACTTATACAGTTGACAAAATACCATGTTTTGCATTAATGCGAATTGTCTGAAGCATAGGAGTTTTGAAATTCATACGTCTGTCATTGTTTTCTGGCTTCAAGTAGTAAGTACTTTCAAATTCTTTGCCACAAAACCATCTTTTTATGAGGATCAGGGCAAAACTTTGATGCAAAAATCAGGACATTCCATAAATATCTAACCAGTTGAAAAGCATGCACTGGACAGCTAATTTTCACTATGGATAATTAAGTGTACGCACATGCGAGATATAGCTGTTTGCGGATATGTACGCAGAGCACAAACGCAAGCTGCATTGCTAATGCATTACAGTTACTACACCCCAGATTTTTGCGATGGTCAAAATCATTTAATGAATGCATACAGTTTCTGTGTCTGCCTGTATGCTTCCTTGGTGGTCTTGTTTCAGCTGTGCCATGCTTTGTGCAGACCATATAAGCACAGCCAAACCTGCAGTCATTTGTTTGCACTATGCCATGCATTTCAAAATGGAATGAAAAAAAAGGAAAAATAGGAAAATAAATGGAAAGGGAGACATACAGGAACTGAGCAAAAGCAAGGTATGACATACACACTACAAAAATGATAATATGCATCAGATATTTCTAGATAATTCAGTATTCGAATTCTCACTCCCCTGCAGATTCAAAAAACAGAATGGAAGCCTTGGTCTGTTTTGTCACACAAACAGCTTTGCAGCAAAGAACTGAAGTCATTGTTCACACAAACAAATGCATCAGAATGTACACTGTTATAAGATCTTCAGCTGTGACTTGTACTTTTAACCTTGTTTATTATATTTGGACATAGTGTACTTTATTTATTTATTTATTTATTTATTGATATTTGTTAACCGGGTTTGTCCAACTGGGCTTGTGGCCCATTTTCAGTGGAGACCCGAGGAGAAAAGCTCCAGTTATACATTTTAAAACAAGTACAATTTTAAACAATATTGATATAATAGCAGTTATAGCAAAATGATTCACATATGTTGGGATGCATGCATAAAGCTAAAGTTGCATTAAAAAGAAGCTAAGTAACAATTTTACATTGATATAGTTCAATAGGTCAACAATTAACATTTTTTGTTTGTATAAAATTGTTTAAATGCATAGTAGACACATTGGAGAGAGAGGTGTAATGAGGTACTAAGTATGGTCCTTTTGAGGGTACATAAAGGGAAGGAAGACTAGGTAGGGTCATGGCAAGGGCAGGTTCTGGAATTGAGAAAATAAGCTTTTGGTTCATTTTTAAAGTGTGAGGTGTGGGAGACTGAACGTAAGTCAAGGGGAAGTTTGTTCCAAGCATGGGCAAGGGAGTGTTTGTAGAGTAGTTTGCCTACTGACCTTTTTGGGTGGTAGATATCAAGTAATTGTTGGTTAGAAGTACAGAGGGTCTGGGATGGGATGTTGATGGAGACTAAGGAAGATAGAGATGGACAGAAGGAGGGTTTATAAAGAATAGAGTGTAGCATATGAAATTGATAAGATAGCAGGAACTGGGGAAGTTCAAGCCATTGAAGAGAGTTTAAAGAAATGCAGTGGTGTGAGTTGTATGGGGAGTTAGTAATGAATCTGGCTATTTTATGGTAAGTCTGTTGCAGTTTGTTTAGAGTGGAGGCCTGGATACTGGTAAGAACTGGGGCGGCATATAAGAGGGGGGGGTGCCTGGCCCATGGTAAGTCTAGATTCAGGGGTTAGGAATTTTTTGTTCCGATATAACAGACCTAGTTTCTGTTTTTTTTTTTTTTAATAGATTGGAGTATGTGTAGGTTGAACTTGAGTTTGTCATCGATAATGACCCCTAGGAGTTTTGTGAGGGTGTCAGGTTGGATATTTGTATTGTTAGAAGATGTAATAAAAAAGGAGGTTTTGTGATGAGAAAGAGAACCGGGAAGGAAAAGTAGGAGTTTGGTCTTTTTGGGATTTAGGATCAATAGGTTGTGAGAGAGCCATTGTTCAGTGGATAGTAGGGCCTGTTGGGTCAGGGAGTGTAGTTTAGGAATGTTATTTGAGATGGATATAAGTGTGGAGTCATCAGCATACTGAATAAGGGAGGATTCTTTGCATGAGGTGTAAAGATCATTGGTGAAGATGTTAAACAAAAGGGGTCCCAAGATGGAGCCTTGGGGAACACCAGTGGAGATGGGAAGGAAAGGTGAGGAGGATGAGAGCCATTTGACAGATTGTTCCCTGCCAGATAGGTAACTACTAAACCAGGCAAGTGCGGAGGGGGATAGGTGGAGATTTGCGAGTTTGGATAGTAGTAGAGGATGAGAGACAGTATTGAAGGCTTTGGAGAGATCTAGGAAGAGACAGGAAATTAGTTTATTGTTGTCTAGGGCCTCTGCAATGATATGAGTGAAGGAGAGGAGGGCAGTGGTGGTGCTGTGGTGAGGACGAAATCCATGTTGGGTAGGGGTAAGTAAGTGGTGTGTGAGGAGGTGATTGAGATGCTGTGAGTGAATACATTTTTCTAATATCTTGGAGAGGGGGGACAGAATGGCAATGGGTCGGTAGTTTGAGGGGTCAGTAGAGTTTCTACCTTTATGAAGAGGGATAGTGAAGAAAGATTTCCAAAGGGAGGGGACAGTTGATTCCAGAATAGATCAATTAATTAGTATAGATACAGGATAGGCAAATGAGTCAGCAGCAAGTTTGAGGAATGTAGGAGATAGATTGTCAGTGGAAGGAGAGCAAGGTTTTAGCTTGAGTAGTAGAGATTTGATGTAAGTAATGGGACATGGCTCAAAAGAAAAACAAAGTTGTGTTAGTGGGACTTGGAGAGGTGGGTTTCAAAGTAGAGTTTGGCTTAGAGGTTACCAGATTTTAGATGGAAGAGATCAAGTGTTTATTCAGGAGGGTAGCTGTTTCCTGAGAGGAAGAGTTAGGGTATGGGGAGGGATTAGAGAGCTTTCCAGGATAGAGGATGTTGTTGAGAGTTGACCAAAATTTTTGAGGATTGGATTTGTTGTTAAGCTGAGCAGAGCTATAGTATAACATTTTGTCATTAGTTGTATGTTTTTTTGCAAGGTTCCTCAGTTGCCTGTATTTTTGAAGAAAAGGTGGTTATTTAGTTTTAGTCCAGGTTTTCCAAGCATGATCTCTTTGTTTCATAAGGGACCTAGTCTCTTTGGAGAGCCAGGGAGCATGGTTTGGTTTTACTCTGATCTTCCTAGAGGGAACTAAGGAGTTTAGAGTATTCATGAAGATGCTATTGAAAGTGCTTACAGCATCGTTTAGGGGGAGGTGTTTTAGAATGGACCAATCTATGTTGTGGAGAATGGAGTTAAATTGGGATGAATTGAAAGTCGACAGTCTTTGATAAGGTGGGGTTTAGGAATATGGGAATAATGTCTTAAGATGGTGGTAGGGAGATGATCACTGAGGGAGTCAGGTAAGGTGGTGAGATTGTGGTATTGGTGGGGGGAATTGGTAAGGTTCCAGTCTATGATGGCGCTGGAAGAGGAATTTTTATGGAAGCGAGTCAGAGATGTTATAAGTTGGTGGAAGCCGTGTAGGTGGATACTGAGTTGGGGGGAGTCAGCTGTGAGTTTGGACCAATCAATGTTGTCATCACCAAGGATAAGTGTCTCATATGGTATGTTGTGGTAGAACCAGGATAGGATGTTTTCAAGAATGGTCAGATTGTTACCAGGAGGAAGGTAGATAGAGGCAATTGCAAGTTTTTTTGTGGGGATTCAGATGGCAGTTAAGAATAATGATTTCAGCTGGGAGGAAGTCAGGAATTGGGGAAGGGTATGGTAAGAGGTTAAGAATGCTTGAGTAGAGGATGGCCACACCACCACCTTTTTTTACAGGTCTATCAGATTGGACGATATTATAACCTGGTGGAAGTATTTCACTATTTGAGATGTGTGGCTTGAGCCAGGTTTCAGATAGGGAGAGGATGTGAGAGGTATTGAGAGCTATCCATGAGTGCAGCTCAGTGACTTTATTTGCTAGACTCTGAATATTCAATGAGTAAATAGTTAAGTATTTGGATGGAGATGATTGTTGTGACTGAGGTTGGTGACTGTTAAAGGAGTTAGATGGAGCAGAGTAGAGGTAGTTTTGGGGAGAGAAGAGGGGCCAGGGTTGGGATGGATATCTCCAGAACAAAGTAGGTTTTTAGTGAGGAGAGAGTGTGTAGTAGATGCTAGATGGAGTTTGTATAGTTTTAACTTAGCTTTGTGGGAAGGTTTAAAAACCTGTATTATGGATAGTTTATATAGACTTGAGATAGAGGTAGTAAAGAGATTAGGGGAGGTAGTAAAAGATGAAGTAGTTGGATATGAGAAGCTGGTGAACATAGGAGTGGGTCAGAGAGATTGGAGTGATAAGAGGTGGAGATAGAGAGAATAAGGAGTAGTGAAGAAGATATTAGAAAATAATACATGTTGGAATAAAATATGGTAGGTAGAGACAGTGGTATAGATGAAATGGTGTTGAAAAGATTGATGAAATAGTAAGGTGGTTGTGGCAATAGGCAGGAAGTGGAATTGTAGTGGCTAGTGGGACAGGAAGGAGGATATTTAGGTATAAAGGTAATTGTAATGGGGGTGTGTGGGAATGGGGGTAGGGTAGGGGAGCAAACGGAGTGGGGCTAGCACCCTGGTCAAAATGAAGTCATAGAAACAATGAGAAAAGATAGTGAAAAACTAGCTTGAGAGACAAGGATATAAAGTTTCTAAAGGTATAGTCACCAGAAATAAAATAAAAAGAAATAAAATATGAGCAGAAGTAAGCTTACAAAAGGACACTGGCCTCAAGCTACACAAGTAGACTTACTTGAAGGAAACCCAGTGCTGTATGGTTAAAATAAGCTACAATAGAGAGGGGCTTTGCAGGGGGAGAGAGAGGTATTACTAGCAGCTAAAGACAGGGCAAAACATAAACAAAATTAATATGTAAGATTCTGAAGACAGTAAAATAGGGCAGGTGCACTAGGAAAGGCAATTATGAGTGAGGCTAGAAATGAATTCAGGGAAGGGTAAAGTGCAGAACAGGAGAATATACAAAGAAACAGTATGAGGATAGTGGGTAACCAAAGAGAAAGGATAGGAGCTGCTGGCATCTGCTTTTCGTGGTGACTAGCAAAAACACACTGTAAATTCTTGTTGTGCTTATAAAGTCTAGCATTAATTAAAATATAAGCTTATGTAATAGTTATTTACTGGGAAGCATACTTCTGTGGTATTATTTTAAGCTTAAAATGGTGGCTTCTGGACAGAGAGTTAGAGTTGCAGGGTATCTGTTAAGGTCCTAAAACCTGTGCTGCCTGTACTGTGGCCAGGAGAAAACTCCAGGGAAAAATCCACTAGAGTTCAGTGGTATTATTTTAAGCTTAAAATGGTGGCTTCCAGACAGATAGTTAGAGTTGCAGGGTATCTGTTAAGGTCCTCAAACCTGTGCTGCCTGTACTGTGGCCAGGAGAAAACCGCAGGGAAAAATCCAATAAGGTTCAGTGGTATTATTTTAAGCTTAAAATGGTGGCTTCCAGACAGATAGTTAGAGTTGCAGGGTATCTGTTAAGGAATAAAGTATGTGTGTGTATGTGTGTAAATAAATACATAAATAAATAAATATGTACACATTGGTAGGATTTTGCATTATTTTACTGGTTGCAGGTGATGTGTCCTCTCAAATGAATGACCAAAACATGGTCTGCTGATATCAACAAGCATTATGTGTCCTACATGGATAGTGCTAGCAGACATGAGGCATGGTGTGTGCATCCAGTATTGTCCTCTGTAGTGTGTAGCACTACATAGGTAAGTGTTCCACTGTGCATGCAGCCAACATGCACTATGTGTGTGCTGTGGCATGTCCTGCATGCAGTGCGTAGAAGTGCTGTTAGCCTGAATGTGGTCATGTGTGCATGCCAGGCTGTGACAGCATTGTACATCATGTCACAGAGCAATAGAATATGTGCATGTCAGTAGCATGATGGCTATACAGTTATCACAGTTGAGACATCACTACCCCTCACTACAGGAACAGCACATATTGCCCAAGTCCACAACACACACAACCTCACCCCCAGTGTTGAGATGACATTCTCCCAGCCAGTCATACAGATGGCATGTGCAGAGGTGCACTGAGGTGCCCTCTGTACCATAGCAGTAGAGAGGGTATATTTCAAGGCTCCATTACATCTGTTACACAAATGTCTCCCACAAGCATGTACTACAAAAGTCACATAGTGGGTTAATGTCCTTAGAATGACTGATCCATCTACTATGCTTCCTAGAAATAGGAAACATATGCAATCAAGCAGGGTCACACTTTGTCCTGTATGCATGGCACAGATCACCTATGAGTACTCTAAATGGCACAAGTGACACTGGCATGCATTGCAGATGAACAGCAGTGAGCACATACTGAAGATGTGATGTGACCTTGTGAGGGTCCATACTGTTGTCTGCAACTGCCACTACAGTTTGGATAGCTATGTCAACACATGGCCATTATAGTCAGAGAATGGCATGCTGAGGGAAGAGCATATGGAAGGTATGGGTATGTCACCTACTGGTGACTGTGGCAGCTGTGGCATATGATTCCTGCCATACCACTGTACAGACATGTTGATGTGTGGCACATGAGCTGTACACCTGTGTGGCTGGGTCTGTGTGGCTACCTGTCACCCCTAAGTATGTACATCACATGTAAGTACTACTGTGCTAACAGAGGATATAGAGCTTCCCGATGGAAAGGATAGTACACATATATTTGATTGGGGTTTATGGTCATTACTATGTCACCAGGCATGTATTTACAATACTATCATGCAAGACTCTGACATAACACAGTGATTGTGTGAGGGCTCACAAGTAGAAGGCAGCAGCCAATACTGTTAGCCACAGTCAGTACACACATGTACTTTAGTGACATGCAGTCCAAGCAGTAGAGGACCTGGGACTGTGCCCTACTGAGCACTGCTGCTTACAGAACATCTTTTGGAGTCGGATGCCCCTATGTTGTATATGTTTGCCATCAATGAGCCATGTAATGACTCCTACATTGACAGTATCATGGATGCCTCAATGGGTGCTTTGTACATGTTGCCTGAACAGGTGGTTTAGTGAGATGGTATGGCTCAGTCTGTGTGATGTATCCCCACCCATGCCCCTGTTGACTGCCACAACAAGCTTGATGGGAATATTAGGGCAGCAGGGCTGCCAACGGTGTATGCCATATACAGACTGGTATGGCAACTGTTATATGCACAAGTGTCTTGAGAGTCATACCCAGGGAACATACCATCAGGAGACATATGCTGCACTGATGCCACTCACCAGTGGGATTCGCCATCTGCCATTAATGCCATATCCCTTCTAGGTATTCCCTCTCTACAGTCACAGCCATTGTTATTGACCTCTGACTGGTACATTAGGAGGTGGTTGCTTATTATTAGCAATCACTGACATTCATACAGACCCAACAGTTATTCAGAATGGCCTAAACCACAGTCAGGTGTTGTCTACGCTACTGTCAGATGATATACTAACCACTGCACATTAATATCCTGTGGGATATCATCCACCCCAGCACAATAATGTAGTGTCTGCACACCGCACACACTGGAGCCATGACACATTAAGGTATGGACATACGTTGCTGAACCCTTTGATGGTCAGTGTTGATGGGGATGTAGGGATGCATTCAGTGTTGTGCGACCAATGCTGACAGGTTCTGGATGGATGCAAATATCAGACTGTCACTGCTATACTGATTGTGGTGGCCATCACAACAGCAATGAGTGCAATGGCACCCTTACCACACAGACCTAATGTGAAGAATGTCTATAGCAAGTGCCATGTTACAGCAGTACACAGTGTAGCTAACATGTCTTATGGGCTCTGTGTCATGATCATACAAATGTAGTACGTCCACTAACTGCTATGATGGGGATGTGTATGTCCCTATACAGGAAGGTATCAGATCCCACTGTTTAGCACCTGCGTTGCCATGAAGAAGTAACACATGTCCCATGTGAGCTACACACCTGCAGCATCAATGTGGTAGACATAGTACATACTGGGGTGACTGCTATGTGATACAGACATTACACCCTGCATGACACAGGCGCCCCATGTATGTAAAGCATACATCTACTGTCACACACATCATGTGCAGGTTACACAATGGGATGCAGAACACGACAATCATAACTGATGTCTGCCACCTGCCTGAACTGAACACAGGATATTTGTAGATCTGTCAACTCCATCACAACACCTTGTAGATTTGTAAGTTCAGAAGACCCAGGCGACACATATCAAAGGTAGTAGACCTTATCACAAAGTATGAATGAATGATTGTGCTGACTACCTCTATTGTCCCTGTTATACTGTTATACACATATGCATGCAGGGAGCCATGCACGTATACTGCCG
The DNA here is from genome assembly GCF_019279795.1 of Protopterus annectens. NCBI lineage: Eukaryota > Metazoa > Chordata > Ceratodontiformes > Protopteridae > Protopterus > Protopterus annectens. The sequence continues at coordinate 908,397,145 of NC_056734.1, forward strand.
TACCTTGCTGATGTCATATTTCTGCTGAGCTGCCATGCCATCCTGTGCCACTGTATTGACGCCATGTGCCAATAGTTTATCCCCTCAGACTCCTGGAACAGACATGAACATGTCTGTGACACACCTTTCACTCTATCATACTACAGCCAGTACAACATCATACAACATAATGTACACAATGTATAGTACTTAGTCATGACACATGCCAGGTTACAGTATCTGTTGTGGACCAGAACAAGTGGCATGGCAAACCAATGCTGCACTACACAAGTAGAAGTAATATATTCACCCTGTGCATCAGACACAGCTACATTTCCCTGCATCAATGGCAAGGATAACAGGGATGTGGCACAGATATCATCACATGCACAGGGTGTGGAGTGGAAGTGCTGGAGGTCTAGGCTTTGCCAAACAGTTGACAGCATGAGTATGAGTTAGGAAGAGATGCAGGTTAGATGTGCCATGGAGAGATGCCATGTGTGTCTGTAGATGACCTACATGTGACAGTGGCATTTGAGTGTGTGCGTGTACACAGTCAAGCGCAGTACTAGCCCTACACATGTGTTTGTTGGACAGCTGTGCACCACACATGGTAGAGTGGACAGTTCACTGTCTCCAGCCATGAACATGGGAACTGGTTCTGCCAGGAGTAGCACTGGCACCACCATGCCCAAGGTCAGATGCTGTGTTAGTCCCTGATGGTGATTGCTGTCCTGAATGGACAGGGACTTAGCCAGAGTACATCAGGGACACTTTTAATATATTAGAACTATTTATGTGAGATGACAAAATGAGAGGAGGTGAATTACTGTACATTGTTTGACATTACAGGAGTGTACACCCTTACTTATTGTCACTATGTATTATGTGTAATTCACTAGCTTTCCTACAAAAGCCATCTGTTGTAAGAGGGATTAAGAGGGACAGAGGTAAGATTTCAGTAAATATCAGGGACAGTTGAGAAGCATGACTGTAATTGTAAAACAGCAGAGTATCAATGACATGTAATTACTATAGGTCTAAGACAGGCTTACTGCTGTAATCCCTATTCCCCATACCTCTATCCTCCCATTTGCATCCTGTTATATGGATAAATCAATTACATACCAGGAGGAGTGCAGTACTCCTTTGCTGAACTTTGCTTCCAATAAAGTTTTGCAAAGATGTTCTCTGTGTGAGGTAAGTCTCATACAGACTTGTTCCCAAAACCAGATGTTTGCCTTTTTAAGGTACTGCTCATTAGCAGGTAATTGCCTCAGCATCAGTCTGTGGCTCTGATATGCTAATTGCAGCCAAATCACCTGTAGTGCACTATCATTAGCCAATGGCATGCCACCACAGTGCAATATATAAGGCCTTCATGTAGACCTGAGTCACTTTCTTAGCTGTTCAGATGGACATTACTGAGGTGTGGAAACTATAGCATTGCTGAGGGTAAGTATCATAACTGTCAGTTGTAGAGATTTATGCAGTATGTCCACAGTTTTGCCTCATATGTTTGGCAGGTGTCCCATGAAATTGTGGTCATCTGTCAAATCACTGGAAAATCATTGTGGGTTAAAGTCAGTAATGAAACAGACACATTTGAATGTCAGACTTCATACCCATCAGACTATGCATGCTAATGCAATAGCTGTTATTCTGACAAATTAATTATCTGTGTAACAGCAAATTGTAAAACATGCCTCTATTTTTGGGCCTTTCTCCCCCATTAAGTATGGCTGTGTCCAGATTCCTTGTTATAGGGGTTGGGAGGTATGGTAGGTCTGTAGCAGCTACCTTTACATACAACTGTGTGTGCTACAGGCTGCAGCTGCTGGTGCAGCTCATATACATGGCAGGGAGGGTGTGAACACTCTGGAGGACAACAAACTGTATGTGTAACTGTGGCAGATGTGGCAGCCCTGTTGTTACAGCAGAGCCAGGGTAAGGGTACCCTTTATAGTCCAATCGAGGCATGTCATTAGGGTACATCTGTTTTGCAACAGGGCCAATGACAGAGTAGTAGGTGACATATAGTTATGTTATACGGATATGTTCAGTGTGTCCCTACCTACAGGCCTTTGACTTGCAAAACTGGATAGCAGTTAATTAATTAGTAGTAACTTGTGCGGATACAAATTGCATGACTCAGTCAGTACTTGCGGTCTTCACAATACTATAATTGAACTGCAACACAAGGCTGGATTTGAACCCAGGACTGTGTGTGGCAAAATGTACTATATGCAAGGCATTTAACAAACTGACTACTGAGCTACTGCTACAGCAGGTGTATTTGCAAGATATATGTGCAGACATACAGGCTGTGACACACATTGTCTTCATCTATCAGTATGTGCATGGCTTTATAAGGCTGTATTTCTGCATCAGGGTCCCATATGCACATGTACTTTGCCATTGATGCTTTAGCAGGTGTCTTTCTACATGTTGCTGATAAAAGGGTACATTTAGCTACTATCACAGGCCTCACATCCATTATTATATCTTTGGCTGTCTAGTGGTGTATTATTGCACCAGAGTTCAAGGTACACTCCAATTTTTCCATTAGTTTTTAATTCCAGTTTGCACAGTGTGGCAAAGCATGCAGCTTCACTGAGACACACCTAATGACTGTAAGTGGCAATCACTATGTTTTGATGAAAACACGTGTTTAAATACAGATTTGTGTGGTATGGCAAGTCAATGCAGTGTGCTGTAGGTGTAATGTACTCAGATTTGAAACATGACAGAGGTGTTTACTTTGTATGTGTCTGACAATGTTATAAACACATTTAATCATTAAAGCTCTATTTAGCTGACCTAAGCGAAGCTGCAAGGCATGATGTGCCATGCAGCTGCATGACAAAAAAATGTAAAGAAAAGAAAAAGGGGGTGATAGGAAAGGGGTGAAATGGGGAAAGCAGGAGGAAAACAGTGAAAGTCAGATAGGGATGTACAGGAAGTGTGTAGGAAAGAACCATAGCTATCCATTTCTTGCACAGCAACAGCTGTGAACTTTGACAGAATTTGTGCATGTGTTTGCACTCTCCACTTCAGAAAGAGGGGTGAGGACAACATAAATGCATTGTCAAGCCAATTAGATCAGATTACTTGCGTCCAGTGGACATGTGTGCGAAATGGAGAGCTATGTATGGCACGATATTTTTTCTTGGGACAGGTGCCCATTTTTTAAGGTGAAATTAGAATGTTGGGGAAGGGACATAGGTACATGTGGGGGAGGTAAGTTGTGTAGGAGAGGATGCATTACATTTGCAAACAGACAAGACAGCAGACAGGGGTAGTGTGTGACACATGAGGGGTAAACACCTTGGATGGGGAGGGTGTTGTGGAATCCTCCAGATGGCAGCAGTGTGACTCACGCCCCCACCAGTGGTAATGTCAGCATTGCTCCTTCACTGCCCCAAGGCTGGCAGTGCTGGAGATTGGGCACTAGGGCAAGGCTACCCCACCAGGTTGGCCAGCATGTCCTCAATCCAGCGCAGGTGGCACTCATAGCTACAATGAACTATCATGCACACCATGACCAGCAGCTGAGACTGGGTGACAACATTGCTTCTGCCACAGCTCCAAGAGAGGGGCTGGGCCCCTTCCCCTGATGCAGTCCTACTCAATGCTGAAAGTAGTGCAGGGACAGCAGAGGGGCACCACCAGTTTGGTTCCCAGGCATGCTGGGACCCGGTGCCACAGCCAGTTGAGGCAAGGTAGGTGGATCATCCAGAAGCTGGCCTTCCTTGATATGCTGTGTTAATTGAGGTATAGTAATAAGTATGTTATGAACAAATCATTGTTAGTAATAACAGCATGGCACAACATTGGAAATAACCCAACTACATATCAGTGCATATAATGTGTAACACAACATTAAATAACAGAACAGTCAGTATGTTAACAGCATGCCAATAAAAGTTACAGCATAAGGCCAACAAAATAGGTAATTTAACAAGATATGTTAATATGCAACCGTAATAATATATAACAATAATAAAACACGTCCCAAAACACAGCTAATGTTACAACTTATGTTAATAGTAAATTATAAACAATAAATAACAATAATAAATAGATGAAGATAAGGTGTGGGGAGAGAGAGAAAAACAGTCCATTAGTGACATTGCAGGTTATATCCCTGACAACAGTACTGCTCTCTTCTCTACAGGTTTGTATTTTCTTTATGTGTACAGTAACTACAAGTCTCCTATAGCTAATTTAGCAAGTACATACCTCTCAAGCTATTTGCATGGGACACAATGAGCCAAGCGGTAACAACTGCAGGTACACAACTACACAGAATACTTGCACATCAGGTGGACCTATATAACTACCAAGGTGTTCAGTGGGCTGAGTTTGTAATACTTTGCAATCCAGTTAATCTTTTCTGTGGTAATCCTGTGACAGACGGATTACGCAATATTAATTGTACATGAAATCATGACACTTGAAAGACATCCATGTGTACAGTACAGACACTAAACAACTGTCATGCATTGGTTTGCCGGCATGAAAATAGAACCCAACAACTGTTACTGCAGGGGACATCTGCATAGAATGTATTAATTGACTGCAGCAACTTTGAACAGACATTCCAGCAATACAGCCATACCGGGATTATGCAGCTTTATTTCTAACTCAGCATTGCTGATGAACACATTTTTGCTATTGGTTTTAAAAGTCTGTGACATCTAAACACACAATTACCTACTCATAATATGGGCTGCCTCACCACTTTACCTGTAGTTCCTGTGAAGAGAGAAATTGTGAGCATTACATGATTGCTACTGTAATATTTACTGCTACATACCACTGGATTCGAACCCTGGACTGTGTGTTTAAAAATGTATGATTTACAGAACATTTAACAGACTGAGCTACTGAGTCATGGCTGATTATTAAATGATTCATATTTGCCTAGAGCTCACCTGGAAACATACTATGAGTTGGTAGTACAACTGAAGTGTAATACTAGACTGCAGTGAGAGTTGAATGCATATGCATGAATACAAGCATAATACAGATAGTAAGAAGCTTTATTTCAGCATCAACAGTGCTGGTGCACACATTTTATTCTTAGTGTTGTCACATATCTGTGAAGTCAATAAACAATATCAGCTCATGGAGTAGCTACCTCACTAATATATCTTTATTACCTAAAGTCTGTGGATGACAGAACATCATGTGACCAATATTGGCCTAGAGACAGCCTTGAACATTACTTTGAGTTAAGCAATACAGTTTGCAGACATTATATTTATATTCTACAGCTATTACAGTATTATACTTGACTACAGCAACCTTACCTTACAGACTCAATGCATACAGCTCTACTGCGGGAGTTATGACAAGGCAATCCTGATGTACACCATTTTCCTTGCTGTTATTGGTATTGCTTCTTCCTTTTATTGAACTACAGTTGATATTATTAATTTATTGCACTACACCTCTAATTTCACATTTATTGCAATGCAGACTTTATTGTATATACTTCATTGCAGTTACTCTTTCTTGCTTATTGCACTACAGTTAGCTTAATGCATCCATACTCACCACACTCATGTTGCAACCTGGCCAACTGCCTGGCATGGGACTCGACATTGCAAGCCCTTTCAGCTGCAGCTGTTGGGAGAGAAGCACACCATTATGCATACCAGTTTTGCAGACATTCACCTTGCATTTTATTAAGACAGCAAAAAAGATACTTACATACTTGTTGGGCATTCCCTGCCCTCACATCATGGACCCAGGTGTCAAAGGTTCTCCTCTTTCTCCTTTTCAGGTCATGGCAGTGATGACACTGCTCATCTGTGCAGGGGATACCAGTAACACTGGTGAGTTATCTGGCCAACCACTTCAAGGCCTCTGCTTTACACTCTGAGCCCTGAAAACCACCCTGCAGTAGCCTATTGTCATTTTTTTAACAAGGAGCCAAACCATGACCCAGGACTCCAGAATATCCTGTTGTTTGAGGATAGCGAGGACACACAGTCAATCGAGGAGATTGCTGCCAGCAAACAATACAGAAATCCAACTACAGCCCGATGAAACAAGTGATGTTACAAGTTGTTGAACCAAAAACAAAATTCTTTATTATTCCACAAACAAATTTCTTTACCTAGGTTTCGTTCATTAAATGAACTTCTTCAGAATACTTTTCTGAATGAACCAGAACCATTAAGTACAAAAGGTTACACCCAATTTCATTTAATTACCAACAATTAATGAATCATTAAAAATGCTAATTAAAATTTTTTAACACTTGATTTTAAAGTGGTAACCATTCCCACCATATTAAATGCACAATTGTAACACTAAAACGCGCTTGCCAAAGCATCAAAATTTTAATCAATACCATTACACTATAAAAATTATATAATATATAACTATGTTGAACCGTATATGTTATGTAAAACTAAAAATATTGAATCTGAAAATAATAATGATAAATATGATATATATGTGTGTTTATAGTACTAATAATCAAATTAAAATTAATCATGTATTCTATCATTACCACGGTTGCCAAGGTAATGAAAGTAAAAGGGCGCATGAGAAAAATAGGGAGGAAGTTGATGATGTCAGTTCCTGTAGTGAGCATGACGATCCAGGTGAGACCCGTATGCCCAATGGAAGTCCAACGGATGATGGCTTGCGATGGTCGGATAGATTGAGAAACCAGGGGCATTCATCGGTAGTCAATGATTATGTGAAAATGGGTGCTCAACCCAAAAAGGATTTTTTATTCAATCAAAGGAATGGTTGGAAAACACGGAAATGACAGAAAGCAGAATTGGTGTCGAAAATAAAACAATGAAGGAAGGTGAAATTGGACTTGTTCAGCATGACATGGACTTTGTGCATACTAGTTTATGTATAGAGCCTCTTGTATGTGGGAAAGGGGTGAATGTTGGTAAGTCAATTTCGGCTGAGACGCAATTTAACAATAATTCTGTTCCAACGCTGACATTATTTTATGGTGGTTTGAATTTTGCATCATATGGTACATCGACCATTGACAAGTTTTCAATTAATGTTCTGGTTCAACCAGAAGCAATAGATTGCAAGGGGCATGTTGGAGTCAATGAAATTTCTAATGTAGGACCCAACGAGTCCATTGGTAAATACATTTATGATGAATTTGATGTGGGTATCAATAATTCTGTTCATTCTAATACCAATATATTACCGGTGCAATTTTTGTGTGAAGATATGGAAGACGACAATTTAATGAATATGAGCATATATGAGTATGCAATTAATTATAGTATTTTGGTTAGTGTAAAAGATGGTAAACAAGAAATATTAGATTCAAGATATATTAACAATGCATGTGGTAATTATGGTATTGAACAAGCTACTTTTCTTAGACAGGATAACGACAATTCTTTTCATGTGGATTTTTCCATCAACTTTGACCCTGAAGCATATTATGATCAAGTGCAGGTGGATAAAATGGCTGAACATAACATGGTTAACAACTTCAATAATGGTGACGATAATGTTTTAGAAAACCCAGAATATGTCTTTATAAGTAATCCCACTATAATAACCAACAATGAAGGTGATTTTAAATTGTTTAACTATTCTAAAGTACCCATGGATAAGCAACAAGTTAATCTGTTTTCGAAGGGTTTCAACTTTGTTCCATGTGGTAAAGGGAACTTGGTTGAATCCATTTTGGATTTAAAGTTGTTTACCCATAAATTGAATTAGAAAACTTTATTTAATGATGGTTTAGAAAATAGAGACAGGACTGATAATGATATATTAACTAAGTCTAGTATATTCAATCCCCCAATGAATGACAGGGTAGCCATATTCGAAAAACTGAGTGAAATAGATATAAGAAAGTTTTTTAAATCATATAAAAGACAGATACATTCTAACATGTCTAAGGAAGAACAAGATATATTTAAGGGCATATGTAATATAAAAGACATTAGAATTATGAGACCCGATAAGGGTAACGGAGTAGTCATCACTGATAAAAATGACTACATTTCTTATATGACAGGCATGTTACTTGATGATTCCTATATAGAAGTTAGTATTAATGAAATAAACATTGCCCATAAAAAAATAGATCTATCACTCAGTGACATGGTATTTCAAGGGGAAATTTCTGAGAATGAATATAACTTCTTGATCAATGAACATCCTGTCATAAGTGGGGTATTTGGTATACCCAAAATACATAAAGGGTTGAATAATTTGCAATTTCAACCTATTGTTGACGGAAAAAGGAGCAAGACTTGTTTTATCAGCCAATTTTTAGATCACCATTTCAAAAGGGGTATGTCTAAGTTTCCATACATCACGAAAGATTCATGGGATTTCTTGGGGAAAGTTAAGGAGTTTGACATGAAAGAAGGTTATCACTTTGTAACGGTGGATGTATGTAATTTGTTCACAACTATACCTCACGACATTGGTCTGATATGGCTGGAAGAACAACTTTATGAAACCAATGTTTACGATCAGGATAGAATTAACACATTAGTCAACTTAATGGACATCGTGTTGCAAAATAATTTTTTGTTTTATGAAGGTAATTATTACCAACAGGTTAATGGTGTGGCAATGGGGGCAGCATGAGCCCCCATGTATGCCAATTTGATTATGAGTTATTGGGAACATAATTACATATTCAAAACAGAATTTTACAAGCACATCAAAATATATACAAGATATCTAGATGATATATTTATTGTTTGGGATGATGATCAAAGGGCACTGGATTCATTTCTGGTGCATATTAACAACACTGTAAGATTTTTAAAGTTCACTCATGAAATTAGTCAGGAAGAAATTACGTATTTGGACGTTAGGTTATCCTATGACAAAAATCAGGGTGGACTAAAATCAAATATATATAGGAAACCAACGTTCTCCAATTCCTATCTTCACTATAAGAGCTGGCACCCTGACCACCAGAAAAAAGCCATTGTGAAAGGGCAAATGGTCAGGGCAGCCAGAATGGTGAGTAATGATGAGGAATTTGTTGAGGAATTAGTTTACATGTCAAATTTATTTCAAAATAGGGGATATCCCAAACAATTATGTACGAGAATATTTAATGAGATTGTGCATAAAAGACAAATAGGGACATACCAAGCCATATTATGTTCAGGTTTTTCATCTGAAAGATGTAATATTAATAAGCAAATGATTAAACCAATGTTTGAAAATATCCCTTTATATATATCTACATTTAACGATTCCTTTGAAATTATTAAACATATTATTGAGAGGAATTGGGAAATTTTGTGTAGAGACAACACTTGGGGACATCTTTTTCAGGGTTATGTTAAATTTGTACATAGAAAGGATTTGTCTTTCAAAAACATTTTTGAAAAGGATATTCAAAACAATGGGGGAACCTCCCATAGACCTAATGGTAACTTTAAATGTGGAAGATGTTCCGTGTGCCCTTATATTTATTGCACAGATAGTAATTTAGTAGTGAATTCTTGTAACATTAAGATTAGTGGCCATTTTAACTGTTATACATCCAATGTAGTTTATCTTGCATTATGTCAGGATTGCAAGGCGTTTTATGTTGGTAAAACTAGTAGACATTTCAGAGATAGAGTGAAGGAACATCTTTTGGACATCCAACATTTAAAAACAACTAACGCTCTTGCTAGACACATACAGGGTAATGTTAAACATAGATTTAAATTTTGTGTAATTCAACACATTGTTTATGATTCACAGGGCAGGACTATTCAATACGATTTGGATGTCAAGGAGTTAAGATGGCAGATATTTTTAGATGCATATAATAGACCGGGCTTGAATGAATTTTGTACCATAATGCCTATTTTAAAGATCAATAGGATTAAGGGGAAATAATTTACTAAGAGCCAGGGGTCTATTATTAATATTTTATACACATATGTTATGTGATTTTTAGTTTAGTTTGTTATTGTACTTGTGTATTAGTTTAATGTGTTAGAATCAATTTTGTAAAATTGTACAATTAATTATAATCAAACTTGAGTGCGAAAGACTCTCCAACTATCATTGAGCACTGGATGGTTTTTCAATGAATTTTATAATATTATACTTATTTATATTTATATTTATTTTTATTTAAGTATAATTTAATAGCAAATTAATGATAGAATACATGATTAATTTTAATTTGATTATTAGTACTATAAACACACATATATATCATATTTATCATTATTATTTTCAGATTCAATATTTTTAGTTTTACATAACATATAGGGTTCAACATAGTTATATATTATATAATTTTTATAGTGTAATGGTATTGATTAAAATTTTGATGCTTTGGCAAGCACGTTTTAGTGTTACAATTGTGCATTTAATATGGTGGGAATGGTTACCACTTTAAAATCAAGTGTTAAAAAATTTTAATTAGCATTTTAATGATTCATTAATTGTTGGTAATTAAATGAAATTGGGTGTAACCCTTTGTACTTAATGGTTCTGGTTCATTCAGAAAAGTATTCTGAAGAAGTTCATTTAATGAATGAAACCTAGGTAAAGAAATTTGTTTGTGGAATAATAAAGACTTTTGTTTTTGGTTCAACAACTTGTTACATCACTTGTTTCATTGGGCTGTGGTTGGATTTCTGTATTGTTTGCTGGTGGCAATCTCCTCGATTGACTGTGTGTCCTCGCTATACTCAAACAACAGTTTTTGCAGTGGTGCTGCTACTTTGACTCCAGAATATCCTACCTCTTCAACCAAAAGTGTGCATCTTCTTCTGCACCCCCAGCCATATCTACAGTAGATAAGATTCCAAGGAATGATGCAGATTCCCACCTATTGCGTTTAATATAGGCTGATTCCCCACCCTTAAACATCACTGATCACCATTCAAAAAAGCACTGCATTGCTTAGCAGCACACATACCAGCCAAGCAGAGCTAAGCATCTTGCAAACATGCACAATTGTGGTTTTAGTGAAGCTGAGTACCATGCAAACATCATCAGCTGTTACCATGTTTATGCAGTGCTTAGGAGGTTGTAGCATAGTTGAGCAGAGCACAGCAAAGCTCAGCAGAGCCATATTTTAAAATTGTCTTCACATAACGTGTACAACAAAAATACATACATGTTTTCCCTTCCATGTATTCGAGACCTAGACCTGCTACACATCAAACCATAACTCTACCCATTTAGTTACATGGATATTAAGAAATCCCGTATACCTTCATATATACCACTGAGCTACCTGTTAACAGTGCTGAGCACTGTGCTGAGCAAACCTGCTTAAACACACCTACAAATAAATAAATAAATAAATTACATCTGGTTTCTATTTTTAGATGTCTGGCAGGTGTCAGCCGTCTATATGTGAGGACAGCTTGGCACTGCATGCTGAGAAAACATGCATTTTTTAAATAAAAAAAATAAATAAGTAAAAAAAACACAAGACATTATAGAACATGGTAAAATTTATGCATTCAGCATCATGATCTGACAAACTGCACGACATTGCTACAGTGGTGGAGACCATTTCAGGGAGTCTCATCATCATCTGCAGCCATGGTTAGCTGCTACACCTCTCCCTGCACTGATTCAATATCCATGTTCCTTGGATCTCCATCAGCAGTTCATCATCATTAATATGCATGGGGTGCTACGAGGGGGGGACCATGGCCTTGTATACCAATGCATTCCATGTAGGATCTACACGGTGCCTACACAGATTTTCTTAAATCCTGGGAAAGTCTATTAATAATGATTTAAAAAAGCTGAAGGTGTGTGATAGACTTATGATTTGCTATACTTTGCATTATTATAAAAAAAAAACTGGAGACTTTCACTGCAGAGTATATGGGGATGGGTAGCAAAATGGATTGCATTATTCATAAATATTGGTATGAGTGAAAGAGTTGTGTAAGAGTTGCAAAAGCAGTAGGGCTGACTTTTTTAAAAGCAAATATTAACAAATCTCAATTTGTTAGCTCACATTAAGGTTTTCTTCACAAATCCCCTTAGTTTATTCACTATGTACATAGCAATATTACCTTAAAAGTTATGTGATGGTATTGTTTTTCTATTTTAAATGCTGTGCTGTATTTTCTTTTGTGAAAAGTTGTACCGTTTTGACCATTGTTGCTTTTTTCATTAATATGGTCCAATTTGTTCTCCTGAATATTGGCTGAAATGGTCCTTAGTGGAACATTCCAATATCCCAGTTAACATATATAAATAAATCGATAATGTATTATATATAATATATTCTAAGTTTTCCTTGTAAATATTTGATGAATGAAAGGCTAAAATTGCAAATGTGATTATTTGACTTACATCATATATCTTTATATCTTCTTAAAATAGTTGCAACATTTCCTCACACCTCAGGTAGACAGTTGTACATTATCAGGGTTACACTGATAAAAGCTTTTTTTCTGCAGTGAGAAGTTTAAAAGGAGTTCTACTGATCATTAGGCTGGTTTGGACATTTGGTTTGGACATTTGGTTGAAGTGTGTGGGTAATAATTCAATTTTTTTAGTTTACATACAAGAGTGGGGTACAAGTAGAAGGTGGTACCTGATAAGCAATTTATAGGCAATGCAGCTGAGAAGCTACTTTGTCTTTGTTAGAATTATGTGGAAGTCATCTGTGTTGTCTAATAAAATAATGAAGATATATGTTTTGTTTGTGGTAATTTGGAAGTTTTTGGTGTTTTCTGGGGAGATTGTGGAGTTATGGTTGGCTAATAACTGTGTTTTGGTTTGAACAATTTTGTTCCAGTTTTGTATGTGTAGGTCCATAAGATGGTATGATGACATAAGCACCAGAAGAACTTTTTTTTCTTTTTTACCCCGCTGCTTGCTGACCACCAGCCCCTATTCTGGTCACTTGGCCTATTCATCTCCTTTAACTCATTCCCTCTGGTACAGCTCTTTTGAGTGTGTACCTTTAACCAGTGTGTGTGTGGTTTGAGCCTTTAAAAAATGAAGCTATCACCTTACAGTTCTAGCAAATACTCATTGAGGGAGGTCAAATATCAATTTAGTTCTCCACTTTAATTAAATGAACTTCTTCAGACAATTAACCCTTCCTATTTATACACATCATAATCACATGACTAATTAAACTTAAAAATACATTCTTTTTGAAAATACGTTCTTAAAAATACTTAAGAATATAATATGAAATATGAAATACAAACAATGAAAAAAATACACTTCTACCAGTCCTAACTAAGCATTTTCTTAAAAACATCTAAAACATATTATGTTACAAATAATTCCAATGTACTAAACTTTTTTATTTTTAACAAACAAGCTATGGAACATTGGTCATTCAGGCCTGGAAGGCAGTAAGCATTTAAATACAACTGCCACCATAATTCTTGTTTTTTTAAGATTAGACCTAAATTACCCCCTCTGTCATTCAGCTTTTCTTGATCAATGACCTTGACTTTAAAAATATGTCCAGAGTTTTCCTGTACATGTTTGGATAATGTATTCTTCTCCTTTGCCTTCCTTATGCTATATACTCAAAAACATAATAACCCCCTACAATAACTTAAAAACACTCCGTTATTCTGATGAAATGCTAATAAAAACTGTTAAATCCAATAACTCAGCGGGTGAGTCATTATTTTCCAACTTTGTTGACAAAAGTTGGAACCTATTCCCTGCTGAACTTATAGCAGTCCACTCCATAACCCAATTTAAAATGTCTCTCAAAGCACACCTAAAAACTCACTGGTTGTGCCCCTGTGCAAACCCAGACTAACCTACTCACTATTAACTCTGTATTACTACATTCCCTGGCTACTTGTATAAACTGTCTTATAATAAATTGGAAAAAATCAGCTGTCTCATTCTAATGTATTATACTACTGAATGAAATGCTACCTTGCTCAGCTTGTACTACTACAAGTGTTTATGTTCTAATATTAGAATTAATAATTGTAAAGTTTTTATGTATGTATTTCAACAAACTTGGAACATGTATCTATATGTAATTGTATAAAAAACTCCAACTGTTATGTCTTATGCATCTGTTTATGTGGAGCTTTTCTCCCCGGGCCTCCGCTGAAAATGGACCTGAATCCAGTTGGACTTTCCTGGTTAACAAATGTAAAATAAATAAATATATTCTTTCCCTTACATTTCTTTCTGTCTTACCTATATAGAAACTAGTGCAGTCATTACATTTACTTAGACGACATTCTTCGAATTACAATCATATTTTTTGTTATAGGTTCATAGATTGGTACTAGGCTATCAGTCCTAGGGTCTGTACAAGCCTAGCCATAACAATTCCCTGGCTATTTCTTCCCATACTATTTACTTCCCTGGACCCTTGTCTAGCAGGGTGACTGACATGATCCCCGCGGTGAATTTCCTTTCTACCATCTGTTATTGATCTTATAATTAGCCCCTATATCTATATATCTACAGTATGGATAGGCTTCACACCTAAATATTCCTGTATTTTTAGGATGTATTCTGATTGCCCTTTCTAAAATGTTTTTTTCAGATCCGCCCCTCTTCTGTATGTAATGCTTGGCGTTAGCCCCAATTTGTTCGTACAATCCATATTTTCTAAAAGGGTTCCCCAATTTTTCTTCAAAATATTAATAATCACCCCCACTCCTTTGATAAAGGTAGTTATAAAACTCATTTCATATTTTCTCTCATCATTACTAACCCTGGGTTGCATATATACCCTCCTTTCAGTTGAAGAAGGTTGTCTTAATATGGGTAAAAAGTACCCATCCTGTCTTTTATTTATAACTTCTTTAATCAACTCTTCTAAAAACAAATCCAGGTATCCTCTTTTTAGGAACATGTTCTTTAAGGTTGAACATTCAATCAGAAAATCAGTATCTAAACAAAGTGTGCATTCTAGCTGCCAGTACTAATTGGCCTTTTACCACAGATTTCTTTTGACACATAAGGTGGGTGATAGAATAATGCAGAAATGAATTCAAGTATGTTTCCTTCCTAAATATTTTAGCCACAAAACATAGATTGATTTGGTCTTTTGTTAATTCCACATATAGATAGGCTATCTTCTCTTCCCCAAATGTATATGTAAATTCTAGAAAGTAAGTACTTGTATTCATTATTTCAACAACTTTCTCTACCATTTCAACATCCCCTTTCAAAATAATAAAAATGTCATTCACATAACATGTGTAGTATTTAATACTGCCCATAATTTCCTTATTATTAAATACATAACGGTTCTCCCAGTATCCCATAACAGTGTTAGCAAAACTGGTGCCACAGGGGGACCCCATGGCTACACCTTTTTTTCGTAAATAAAAATTTCCATTAAACATAAAGTAGTTATTTTTGAGGACAATGTCTAATAGTTCTTCCCACCAATCTTATATCATTCCCTGGCATGCCTTTTTCTAGAAGGAACTCTGCCACCCATTCTATGGCTGTCTCATGAGGTATAACTGTGTACAAATCTTTTAGGTCCACAGTTAAAAAGTGGAAATCATTATCAGACTTTTGTTTGTTCATGTCATCCACGAAAGACCATGAATCTTTACTGATATGTTTTTATTTACTAATGTATTTCTTTATGTAATTATCCACTACTTTTGCACATGCATAGGTGATAGAGTTCCTTCCATTTATAATAGATCTCATTGATGGGTCATGCAAACTCTTATGTATTTTAGGTGTTCCAATCATGACAGGCGTAATAGGTGTTTCCATAGTTAAAAAGTGAAATAATGTCACATCAGTCTGGCCACAAATAAATCTGTACTAAATTCCTTAACTTTACGATAGGTAACACTTAATTCATTTAAAGTTATCATATCATAGGTGTCTGTGTTTAAAATTTTACACATTCTGGTCATATAGTCTTCCTTCTCTATGAATACTAACCCCCCACCTTTGTCAGGTTTCATTACCCTAGTGTTTGTTGACTTTAAATTATTCACCATGAGTATTTCGCTTTCTGTAAGATTATTAAACTTCCCCCCATTTTTATTATTATTGGGAATATACTCCTTAAAGTCAATTTCACACATCTTTTCAAAGGTTAATAAAGTTCGATGCAATGTGGAGTTAAAAGTACTAGAAATTGAAATGCTTTTTTTAACTAATGATTCTTTCCCACCAAAAAACATTTGTAAATTAAGTTTTCTCAAATACATTTTAAAATCCATTAATAAATTAGGCATATTAACATTCTTTGAGGGGACAAAGGTAAAACCTTTAGCTAGAAGGTTTATTAATTCACTATTAAATGTATTGTCAGTAAAATTAAACACATTAAAATCACCTTTTGTGTTGGTTGTCACTGTCGGACCATTCGTTCTTGTCCTTTGGTTTATTCTGCTCCTAATATATTCTCAGTTGTTCAGTATTACCTCCTCTGTTTGCTCCTGTAGCTGTTCTTGCTCTTTTGATTGCCTCCAGATCCCTTCCAAAAATTTGTATTCTTACCAGCGTTATGCTGCACCATATTAAATCCTTGTGTCTGCTGTGCTCTAAGATGTTCACTACATCTGACATGGCGATTCCCTTCCTGTTCGTCATCACCAGAAAGGGTTGTGTTATCCTCATTCTGTCGATTAGCATATGAAGCACTATTGGATGGAATCTTAATTCCTATTTCGTCTGGTTTAAATGAGGGTGGAGGAGGAGGAGGAGGAGGGAAAGCCTTGCCTTTTGAGTAATCCTGTTGGTCTCTTTCCAATTTCTTATTGTTATTGTCTTTTAATTTAAAAAGCAACTGGTCTATACTGTCCAGGATTCTTGTGTATTCATATTTATACCTGTCGAAATCAGGATTATTATAAATATGGTTGCCAGTACTGTAAGTTTGCCCAAAAGTTTATCATTTTCATTTTTGTAGTTCTCAATCATCAGTTCAATAAGTTGCAGCCCTTTTTTTGGTTAAAGAAAGATACTAGTTTGAGATTGAATTTAGAGTTAGCGATCACACCCATAGGGTAGGTCCAGCTTCTAAGTCCATTGGAAACATGCCCTCATGTCAGGCATTCCTACAGGTACCCAATTTCAAGCTGAGTCTTTCTATACTTCAATAATTTACTGTCAAAATGTTTTAATTCTGTAGTTATACCTGTTCCACTTGCTGGTTTTTCTCTGCTGCTAATATTGATTCCAAAATTGAATGATGCTTCTTTCTGTAGCCATTCAGCAAACACAGGAACTCCTATAATACTCTGTGGTAACTCATTACTAACAGTGCTGTTAGTCAAAAAAAGCCTTGTAGATTCCTATTAGGCAGACATAAGTTCACTCAATTGTTAGCTGCTGCTAGATTGTTATTAACAGCCATTGGTCTCCCCAAAGAAGTTGATAGGAGATTAATTTCCAAGTTGTTAGGACCAAAACTTTTATTATGCACTTGTTGACTGAGTTCATCCACTTTTTGGGATATGTTTTGCACCACTCTAATTAAATTCCCAAGCATTAAAGAAATATTGTCTGTCTCTCCCACAGCTTGAGAATAAAGCAATGGGATACTGGTTTCACCTTCTTCAGCCATGCGCCTCAGTACCAACTCGATAACACCAAGAAAGTCACAAACCACTAAAAATGAAAATAAAATAGAGCTAGGTTGAGGCAAACCAAGTAATAAAATTCCAAACACCAGTTGATTGTGAGCACTTTCGTACACTTTAATGAAATGAACTTCTTCAGACAATTGTACACAGATCACTGCTGGACCCCACTGTGGGATTACAGTTGAATATGAGCCAGGTATTTGGTGCTTTATTTGGGAGTAAGCTGAAATATCATGTTTTGGAAATAGCTTGTGAACCAAGTTAAAACAGTCCCCGGGATTCATGAACGCTGCGCCAGGAGGACGCATAGCGTAGGCGTTACAACGCCAAATATGGCCGCCGAGCGATTCAGGTACTATCCAATTCCATGTGCACTACCGGCGTGTGCCAGATCTGCGCCACCTCCGGCGTAGGTATGCTAAACACCCCATGTGCAGTGTTGCACCATGCAAATGAAGGCATATAGCGAAAAAAACGGTTTACATTTACCCAAACATAACATAGGAGTAACGGAATGCTGTCAACGTCAGGTATCACACTGTTGCCATATGCCAATGGCGAAAGACACAGAGAATGTCAAAAGAAAACATGCACAACATGTAAATAATAACATAAATGGTATGTCCACAGAAACTCACAGCAGAACCCCAGGACATGTCTGCGGAAGGTGCTAAACAATGAAATAATATGACAATGTCATAAAACAGCAGTGTAATACACATCAGCCTCACAGCCACAATACACCATGGTATGCATGGAAAGCCACATCCACGGTGCAAGGGTTGCCAAGGAGTCGCGGCAGTGTTCGGCACGGTAACTATGAATTAGTAGTCAATGCCATGCAAATGAGGCAGATAATACTGAATAGCAAAACCCCCACCGGCGTAAGGCTGTACCAAACGGCGCAGTGGTAATACACCGAGGAGTGGCTCAGAGGGAATACATGTCACCTGCAGAGGGGAGTGCCACTGTAGGATGAAGCACATTGGAGCTCAGCAAACCTGGGCTGTACATTGCACATCACAGCTGCAGGACCGGCGTGTGGGGAAATAGTTGAGCTGAGAGCACACAATGCGCGCAGAGGTGCATGTGCACGAGGATGACTACGTTCCCTTAACCCAGTCATGTGACGCTCGCCCCACAAATAACATCGGATACAGGAAGGTGATGTTGAGAATATGAGGAAATGCGGAAGCAGTGTAATTGGAGTAGTAATGAGCAATCAACGGTAATCAACCCACGTAGGCCAATCGGCGGCAGCTGACAACTCTGCATGCAGAAACCTGCAAAACGGCATAGGGGAGGCATATGAATGCAAAGAAAGTAGGGGAGGCAGCAGATTGCAAAGAGTGAAGACCTGACACAGCAGAGCCAAGTAGACTGGCAGCATAACGGAGGTGGCACACAAAACGCACAATATGCCATGTCCCAGAAACTACACATGACAGGGCTCTGCAGGATGCATGCCAGGAAATAGTAGGTGCAACGTGCAGAAACAGTAAGGTAAGGTTGAAAGCTAATCTATTGCAGGCAAGAGTAATGCAACACCAAAGGCAACAACGTTGCAGTGCCAACGGTAAAACACGGAAGATAATCCCCAGATACGGCCGCACAGACACACCCTATGACATCACCGGGTGTACAGCACAACAGTATAAAGTGTGAATGTACACAACACACAGCCGTGTATTCCCAAACGCCGCACCATAGGTGCAAACACATGGGGAACTTTTAAAATGTACATGTTGGGTGCCGCCGTGGCCGTGATCCATCAGCATGTGTTAGAAACAGACGGAGTTGCGGAGGAGGGTGCCGACAAGAGGAGAAGGAGAGTGTTCAGACCAAGGGTAACTACCAGGGGCTACAAGACCTGGAGATAGTAAGCGTTACAGGGTGGATTGGGACATGTTACAGCAACAACAGAGGGAGCCCTCCATCCCAGTGGACACAAAGGTATGTAAGAATACTGGCCACAGGCCGGTACCTTTCAAAAAGCCATCCATCTGAGGAATGGGCATCTCACGGGCATCAGCACCCGGGTACTACACCAGTTTCTGGATGCCATGTTACCACATGCCAATGAGCATATACTTCCCCAGATCTCAGGAGGAGTTGGCTAGCAATATGTGCCACTTCACCATGTGGCACAATACCCGGAGGGTACTGGTAATAGACTGTACGCATTACAAATACAAATCAACCTGGGGAGGCAGGGCAGGCATGGATGTGTGCTGGCAGCCCTGGAAGCTACCACGACTCCCATATCTGGCATGCCTCACAGCTGTACCAGGTATTCGCCAGGGGGGACATCCCACAAGGCCACCTTGTGGGGGATGCTGGCTATGCACTGGAGCCGTGGATGATGACTCCCATCAGAAATGCACACACATACATGCAAGAACGCCATAATGAGGCACACGCACAAACCAGAATAATCATAGAGCATGTGTTTGGGATGCTGAAATCACGGTTCCGGTGCTTGGATACATCTGGTGGAGCCCTGCAGTACTCTCCAGGCACATGTGCCCACATATTCATAGTATGTGCCATGCTACATAATATGATCCTGCGGAAGCAGCTGCTGCAGGGACATAATGGTGAAGGGCCACAAAGCCCACCACAACTGCCAAGGCCAGTCCAG
Source organism: Protopterus annectens (assembly GCF_019279795.1). Classification (NCBI taxonomy): domain Eukaryota; kingdom Metazoa; phylum Chordata; order Ceratodontiformes; family Protopteridae; genus Protopterus; species Protopterus annectens. Next base: position 908,417,284 of record NC_056734.1, read on the forward strand.
GCACAGAGGGTTCAGGACCATGAACACACTGTGCCAGCCCCAGTAGGCAGACGGAGGCGTACCCAATATGCCTATGCCCTGGCAAAGAGGGAACATATAGCACATACTCTGTCAGCGTAGGCCCCATGGACTGACACCTCCCTACCTGCACACACAGTGAAATGGACGGCACACAAACATGGCCACCCGTAAAGTGTACTGTATGGGTGGCCCCATGTGTGACTCCAACATAGGCAGCACCCAAACACTGCACACCCAACAGCCAGCGGAGCATGGAATGCCAACACCTGAACCGTACGCGGGTCCTACAGCAGATGGCGTTGCTGTATGCTGCCATGTTCGCCGCAAGGTGTATACATATAGACATGTTGATATGTGCATATACAGATATGTAGATAGATATAATTACATACATAGAAATATATGTACACATATACATATAAGTACAACAGGTAAGACAGGGAATCAGAGGGATGTAAGGTGACAGAGAAGTAACACGCGATATCTGTACATACTATACATAGTGAAAGACAACCTGAGCATCCAGGAGGTTTAACAGAAGAGGAAACTGCCACCCATGGAAAGGTCAACATACTGAAATGCATAACCGCGAGTCGGAATGATCGCTAGGCCATAGTACAGTAACAGTACATGTGCAGGTAATACTATGATGATATGAGGGGGGAGGTAGACACCGCCGCCGGTGATGCGGCCCACACAGGTACTGTGTGCAACCGTCCCTGTGACTGCTGCAGTATGTGTATGTGTGCGGTGAGGGTGCCGTGTGTTTCGCTGTGTGAGTGTAATGTGTGTGCCACTGTAAAATGTGTATGTTGGTGCCATGTGAGAGGCGTAGTGGAATAACATGTGTAGGCATACAGTACAGTAGCCACAGGCGTATGTACACAAGTAGTCCCAAAGTAGTACTGAGAGCCCCATCCTGGCTAGGCGTGTGGTGACGTATAATGATGCAAAGTGAAAATGTCCCAGAATGTACCACAGGAATATACCCCACATGAAATGGAAAGGACGTATGTACTAATCATGACCGTATGTATGACACCGATATGCTAATTGCAAAACGATACATCGGCAAAGTTACACAGCAATAGGTATGTACCGCGGAAATACGCATGTGCTACCCTGGTACTGATCGTGGCCACGTATCGGCCCGTAAACACCGCTGTGTGTTCTACAAGTGTCAAACAAGCAATCGCCACCTGAATAGGTGGCAACCACTGGCAAACAGGCCATCCCAAGTACAGGACCACAATGACTGTAAATATCTGGGACAGAATGACAAGGGATAGTCGTCACGTACAAACAACCGCAGATATACCACCGATGTGACGGAGGAATACATGCAGGAAGCACACGCAGGCGATACCAACACCACATGACAACAACACAACCTACACTCCCAGAACAACAGACAAGTAACTGTCAGCTCCCCAGGCAGGGATGGAGCACACAGACAAGCATACCGTGTATGTAGAGACGCAAGGCCCACAACCCGTATCCGTCACCTACAACCTCCGATATTCCCCATCGCACATATCAAAGGGATACAAGCCGTAATAGCAGCACAAACATACAGGCAGTCAATGACAGCTGCATAACCGCAACATCTCGTGTGGGAAACACTATCAACAGCGGATGCATACTTGCATCCGTTGTTTAAAGGAATACAACAGCTATGTTACACATCCGAATGCAAAACGCCATCAACAGACGCCCGTCAGGACAGGGACACCCACATGTCGAACATAATACCATACCCAACACACACAATCCACGGCTAACACCACTGCGAAATGTACCTGTCGCCACACATAGCGGCTGCAGTTACACATAACATAACACAATACAGACCATCTCCATGAAGGTAGGGCAAATAGCCAACACCCAGGTGAGGAATGCAACCATACCCTAGTTACAACACATAATGTACGAATGGAGTAGATGCACAGGTGATATGCACACAAGTACACACTGAGGAACAGCTATTGGTCTGATGAACCCACATGTTGCAGGTATCGACGGATATAAGGATGACTCCCAGGATATTCAAACCGTATGCTCATACCGAACCTGTACTCCACAACGGATAGAGTAAGAAATCGGAATAGCGATACACGCAACGAAAAATGGAAGGAAACACTGACAAGGTATGTAGAACCCACGATATGTACGGGTGTGTAACGCATGATGTGTATGACGAAGCTGTACTGTATGTGAATGGTGTTTGTAAGTAATGATACTTGCCCATAATGCAGAGAGTGGTGAAAGGTGGTTATGTAGTGCTATCCTGCTGAGCATACCAACGACTGTGGACACCGTGTGCACAGCAGTGGGACATCATGTACATAGCCGGGATAACACAAGGGCTGCCACAGAGGGGCATAACAGAGAACAATGCCACACCACACGCCGATGCTGGCAGTGGATGTCCAACAAGGAAGTGCCATAGCAGGGGATAGGACATGTATGTATACTGTCACAGCACACGTGTATGGGCATATACCGTCGATGTCATATGTAATGTGCGCCCGACGTGCACGTATGCCTTGCAGTAGGGGATACTATGTCAACTATGTGTAATGTAAAGCTGTCATGGTGGATATGACAGACATCATACACAGTATCACAGGCATATCATGCATAATGGAGTTATTGCCTATTGGTATGTACAATAACAGGATACGTATGGCCTGTAGATATGGGACAGAGTAGTAGCATAATTGCCATCCGAAATGGAAGGAACACCAAGTAACCATGGCCAAACGATCTGTAGCAGGTGCAATGTGGGCAACAATGAAGTCCGGCAGGTCCATGTGTAAACACATGTGCAGTGTACACAGTAGTGTCACCTCCCCATGGTAGTGTCCAGTGAACAGCAGAGGTGGGTGTCAACTGCATGTCTACACAGTACTGTTGCTGTGGTGGTACCATGACTACGTGTCACTCAAACAGCAAGGGAGCTATCACATGAACAGTGCCACTGTGTGTCCCTGTGGGATGTGCACAGGACCTATGTTCCACAGCATGGTGTGTGTTGTGTCTGCGGAAGTAACACAGAAGCCCAGCCCATGCAATGTGTCATGTGTGCACATATCCATGAGTGGTCCGTTCACACTGCCCACTGCAATTGCCATGTATGAGTACTACAGTAATGCGGAGGACATGGTCCATGTCAGAGCAGAAGACACCCCTGTGTATGTGGTATGCAGATGTGTACAGATGTGTTGTCCGTCTGTCAGCCGCATATGTAAACTGTCTGAGCCTGGTACACATCATGGCATGACAATGCTGTGCCATGTAAATTCATAGCCATTGTGGAAGGTACACCACGAATGTGGTATTGTAACCTTGCCCGTGTGTAGATGTGTGTATGTCACAGGTACAATGGCTACCTATGTACCAGCATCATACACAGTACAGATAGGTGTGGCCCTGTGGATGTGTACCCATGCCACAGTGGAATGCGGAAACCACAGCACCATGTGGGACATTTGTGTGTACAGCAACCATGTACAATTTGATATGCATGTACGGGGACAGTATCCATGTGATACTTAGTGGATGAATGTTGCTATGCAAAGGTGATGTGCATGCACCATGTGTCATGCATCCTGATGCCATGACACCCACATGATGTATCTGCCACACCAACACCCATACGGTTGTTATCAGTATGAGCTGGTGGAGCTATAATGGTGCCAGGTATGTAGATGTGGGATATCTAGGCATGGACAGTACTCTGTGACAGCATGTTGTGTATGTAAGCAAATAGTGAACATGAGGGGCCCCATGACTGAGGACTGTGTAATGCCATATGTACCTGACATGTAGTAGGTAGCATGATATGCTTGCACCACTGTGTGTCCTGTCCAGGAGTCATATAGCCTAACATCCTGAGACACAAGGTATGATGTGCAGGTGGATGTGTACGTTGCCAATACCAGAACGTGGAATGGTGCTGAAGGGCAATGTGAGGACAATGTCTGATCTGTTGCCCTCTGTACCACACCAACCACCCAAGCAATGGTATGACAGGTGGCCAGCATGTGTATGTGGTGTGCTGTGGCACACAGAAGCCCAACAAGGGTGCCAGTAAAGGCATGGAGGTCATCAATGAGTGCGTGAAGCACGTTTGTGAGGATGTGCCCCAGTGCCATACAGAATGGTCCAGTCATGGGTGTATGAATGCAGTCCCACACGTGCAATGCAGTGCCACCCATGTGTAGTGTGATAGATGCAGCAGTGTGACGGTCAAGTTATACAATGTCCGACAACAGGCTAGCAGTGAATTCAGTGGGCTGGCGTGGAGACACATACCAAACAGGTTGGTGGGACATAACAGCTAGGGAGATCAGAAGGTGACATTGAGACAGTGTCTTAGGACATAACGTGTGCATGGCAGTACCATGTATGTGTCCACAGGGACACTACGATGTCCATGTATGGATTGCAACCCTGTAGTGAGTGAGATTGTATATTGTTGGTAAGTACACCATTGCCTGGCATGTTGCCAACATTATCTCAGTCTGCAATGCCTGGGTGACTGTTGTGCGCGACATCGAATGTGGATGTAGCCAAACAACACAGACATACCACCACACTGCCTGAGGACCCACACTGCAATGTGCGGCAGTCATGTGTAGGTAGCTAGCCTTGGAGCATGTGATGGACCACGAGGACCCACCATGGCTGTGAAGTGATGCACCCCACACATGTGAATATACACCACCGTGCAACAGCCTGCACATGTGCCCATACAGCAGATGTGCATGGAACATGACCACAACCGTGGCGTCTGTGAAAAGGCCAGTACCGCCATGTCTCTGTGTGGAATAGCATGGTCCCTACCATTGTGTACATGCTACAGAAGTGCACTGTGGTATGTGTCAGCATAGTTATGTACACTGTCCATCTGCCGGGGTGCCATGCCATTAACAACCCCTGTCAGCAGATGTCAGTAGTACTGGCTGTAGAACACATGTTCCATGTATGCTGCGATGGGTGTGCGTCCAGGGTGTGGCTAGCAGGGCCGTGAAGCATATATGTTCATCTCCCAAAGGGGGGGTAACCCCAGGTTTAACACACCAGACACATGGAGGTATCGTGCATGCTGAGGGTAGTGTAGGTATGGTATGTGTTGTGTAATGTGTCACCCAGCTAGGTGGAGTGCATGCCTCAAGCATGTGTGGGTACATGGGTGTCCATTCTAGGGAAGTGTGGGTTGCTGTCAGCACATGGCAGTATCAGCTGTCTGAGGCCCAATGTACAGTATGACAACACAGACAGCATGTAACCTGTGGTGTACAGTGTAAGCTCTGTTGCGTGTTACAATGTGTCTAGCGGTCACAAACATGGGTATCTGAACATGGAGCACCTACGATGCATTGTGTTCGGCAAAAAATTTAAAATTT
>NC_056734.1:908423215-908438215 GCF_019279795.1 Protopterus annectens
TTAAACCCAAGTAACAGGAATGTAGTTTATGTACAGATATACAGTTAACAAACATTAGTCCACTCTTTCAGTTGTTTACCACTGTATTACATTGATATGATATACATGTTCTCTATATATATTGTTAGATCTTTGATTGATGAGTATTAGGCATAGTACAATATCATATAATACATGTTTTAATAGGATGTTTTTGGAGATGTTAATATATGTGTGTGTAGTTAACATTGCATCTGTGCTTTATATGCTGTGGTTAATTGTTCATTGTTTGCTGAGAAATTGACCAATGAAAGTGTAAGGAGGGATATTTAAAGCCTGGATGCTTTTATGTTATGTGTAAGTCTGACGGAGCCTACGGGTGAAAGCGCTTACTTGTCTATGAAGGAACCTTTGTATACCATTTGGGCACTGTCCTGGACAATTTCTATGTTGACTGTTTCATCTACCTATGTGTGTTTTGGATTGTGTGCCATAAGGTGCCAGCAGTTCTTTGATGTTGATTAGGTGTATTCCATGGTCAATTGACATTAATCCTATTAATTCACTGAAGGATGTTCTTTATAAGTGGAAACTCCAGAGTTTAACCATCCTATGACCTTCCTAGCTGAAGTTGGTAGTGTGCCATTGGTATGTGTTCCACAGGTCGCCCATTTGTTCTGCAGTATGGAAGCGAGTGTTCCCCATTTTGGTGCTGGCAGATTGAGTGCTGTGTACGCCGGTATTCGCATGGCGGTCTGACTTTGTATGGGGAGTGTCTACTGTAGTCCCTATCTGTATTTCCTGTGTTATGCCTTACTGCAGCTGTGTAATTCCACCAGGTTTGCAGTTATGGGTGCCATCTTGGTCGTACGCTTGTCCATCCATGAGAATTGCCTACTGGACACTGGTATAGGGCTGTACACATTTCACACCTGCATTTGGCATTATCCGATGGATACTTTGCATTATTAGTGGGGAGTAAGGCATGTGCTATACCCACATCCCTCCCATGGGGTGGGACAATGGATTATCTGCCAAACAACACCGAGCCCCATTTCTGCATACCCAGGATCCCATGGCTGCAACCCTCGACGGTACCCATTACACATCCTTCATGTGTGCGGGACTGGGATGTGGACGCATTTCTATGGACTCGACCATCTGGGGATTTCTGTTCATATGTCCTGCATTTCATGGACACTTGTCATCAACCTTAAACACGCTGGTGGTGCATATGTCTAGCTGTGCCGTAGTCACGGCTGTCACTTCTTCTGGGTCAATCGATCGCAGCTGGTAGATATTGCGTACGGATCAATTTTTGGGGTCCTACAATGGACACCAATGTGCATATGTAAAGTGTAGAACTTGTTGGACTGTGTCCATCTGGCCAGTGGTTTTGACTGCTGCTGTATGTTCCCCAATTGCGGATGTCTGTTTGACTACCCATATTATGTAGTGCTACGAAAACCAGGTTTTTCAAAACTGAAACCAAATGGTGTACATCCAAAGATGCAGGTCAGCAACTGCTTTAAATAATCCTCAGAAGTCCCAATAGGAAATATCCGCAACTGTATTGTCAAAATAACACCACCAAAACATGTAGATCCTATTAATTCATTGAAGCATGTTCTTTATAAGTGGGAACGCCATAGATTAACCATCCTATGACCTTCCTAGTTGACGTTGTTGGTGTGCCATTAGTATGTGTTCTACAGGTCACCCATTTCTTCCGCAGTATGGAAGCGAGTGATCCCCATTTTGGTGCTGGCAGATTGAATGCTGTGTATGCCGGTATTTGCACGGCGGTCTGACTTTGTATGGGGAGTGTCTACCGTAGTCCCTATCTGTATTTCCTGTGTTATGCCTTACTGCAGCTGTGTAATTCCACCAGGTTTGCAGTTATGGGTGCCATCTTGGTCATACGCTTGTCCATCCATGGGAATTGCCTACTGGACACTGGTATAGGGCTGTACACATTTCACACCTGCATTTAGCATTATCCGGTGGATGCTTTGCATTATTAGTGGGGAGTAAGGCATGTGCTATACCCACATCCCTCCCACGGGGCGGGACAACGGATTATCTGCCAAACAACACCGAGCCCCATTTCTGCATACCCAGGATCCCATGGCTGCAACCCTTGATGGTACCCATTACACATCCTTCATGTGTGCGGGACTGGGATGTGGACGCACTTCTATGGACTTGACAATCTGGGGATTTCTGTTCATATGTCCTGCATTTCATGGACACTTGTCAGCAACTTTAAACAAGCTGGTGGTGCATATGTCTAGCTGTGCCGTAGTCATGGCTGTCACTTCTTCTGGTAGAACGATCGCAGCTGGATGATATTCCGTACGGATCAATTTTTGGGTCCTACAATGGACACCAATGTGCATATGTAAAGTGTAGAACTTGTTGGACTGTGTCCATCTGGCCAGTGGTTTTGACTGCTGCTGTATGTTCCCCAATCGCGGATGTCTGTTTGGCTACCCATATTATGTAGTGCTACGAAAACCAGGTTTTTCAAAACTGAAAACAAATGGTGTACATCCAAAGATGCAGGTTATCAACTGCTTTAAATAATCCTCAGAAGTCACAATAGGAAATATCCGCCACTGTATTGTCAAAATAACACCACCAAAACATGTAGATCCTATTAATTCATTGAAGCATGTTCTTTATAAGTGGGAACGCCATAGTTTAACCATCCTATGACCTTCCTAGTTGACGTTGTTGGTGTGCCATTAGTATGTGTTCCCCAGGTCGCCCATTTCTTCCGCAGTATGGAAGCGAGTGATCCCCATTTTGGTGCTGGCAGATTGAGTGCTGTGTGCGCCGGTATTCGCACGGCGGTCTGACTTTGTATGGGGAGTGTCTACTGTAGTCCCTATCTGTATTTCCTGTGTTATGCCTTACTGCAGCTGTGTAATTCCACCAGGTTTGCAGTTATGGGTGCCATCTTGGTCGTACGCTTGTCCATCCATGGGAATTGCCTACTGGACACTGGTATAGGGCTGTACACATTTCACACCTGCATTTAGCATTATCCGGTGGATGCTTTGCATTATTAGTGGAGAGTAAGGCATGTACTATACCCACATCCCTCCCACGGGGCGGGACAACGGATTATCTGCCAAACAACACCGAGCCCCATTTCTACATACCCAGGATCCCATGGCTGTAACCATCGACGGTACCCATTACACATCCTTCATGTGTGCGGGACTGGGATGTGGATGCACTTCTATGGACTCGACAATCTGGGGATTTCTGTTCATATGTCCTGCATTTCATGGACACTTGCCATCAACCTTAAACACGCTGGTGGTGCATATGTCTAGCTGTGCCATAGTCACGGCTGTTACTCCTTCAGGGTCGCTCGCTCGCAGGTGGTAGATATTGCGTATGGGTCAATTTTTGGGGTCCTACAGTGGACACCAATGTGCATATGTAAAGTGTAGAACTTGTTGGACTGTGTCCATCTGGCCAGTGGTTTTGACTGCTGCTGTATGTTCCCCAATCGCGGATGTCTGTTTGACTACCCATATTATGTAGTGCTACGAAAACCAGGTTTTTCAAAACTGAACCCGAATGGTGTACATCCAAACATGCAAGTTAGCAACTGCTTTAAATAATCCTCAGAAGTCCCAATAGGGAAGATTCGCCACTTTATTGTCAAAATAACACCACCAAAACAAGTAGATCACGAGCACTTTCACCCGGTCTTACCGGGCATTTTCAGGTGTAATTAGCTAAAACAATAACTCTAGCTTTTATAGCGCAAGTGCGTTCTGTTAATTAAGTAATTGATTAAAATATCACCATATTGTAAATAAATTAAATCCACTTCTACAAGCATTAAAGAGACAAATACATATTTAAAACCACTCGACACAATAAATGCATTGTTAAAATGTATGTATGTAACTTATATGAATTCAAACAAACTTCATTCTTTATGTTCAAAGTTGTTTGTGAACCATTTGAACCGAATAAAACATCAGTACCATGGTGATATTTTAATCAATTAGTTCTATAAAAGCTAGAGTTATTGGTTTAGCTAATTACACCTGACAAAGCCCGGTAAGACCGGGCAACAGTGCTCGTGATCTACTTGTTTTGGTGGTGTTATTTTGACAATAAAGTGGCGCATCTTTCCTATTGGGACTTCGGGGGATTATTTAGAGCAGTTGCTAACTTGCATCTTTGGATTTACACCATTTGGGTTCATTTTTGAAACACTTGGTTTTCGTAGCAATACATTGTGTTTGCTTGGTGCTCTCAGTTTAGGACCTGGTGGGTCCTTTTCCTAGGTTTTTCTTGGTAAACTGTTCCTTTCTTCTTACCCATATTATGTATTACTTGGCCTATCTATATCCATGTTCCAGTAAGCGGAAATACAGCAGACCCTGAGTCCTGGTCATCTTCATAAAATACATTCTTGAACATAAACCATGCCAAGACAGACGATGGCAAAAACGATACACTCCACAGTCATAGGATGCTGAGCTCTTTCACCCTCTAACATGGGGCAACGTCAGAGTACGTGATACATTTGATAGTCGTCCCTTATATACTTCCTTCTGAGTCAGTTCAATGTCAACTAATTAATAGACCTTCTCATAGTTCAGTGGACCGTGCTCCAAGTCCTGATGATAAAGTGACATGTAGAACTCGGTGTTGCATACATTACTGAATGGAAACAATGATACAACAACGATGTGTTAATATAAATACAATATTGGTCAATACCATCAGTATGTTGAAACATAATTGATAATTGTTGTGAGTAAACCTTAGAATGTAGTGTGTTGGTAATGCTTTTGTTCATCAATGTGTATAATTCTTGCATTAAGATTCCAAATCATGGAATAAATAAGTACAATTACATGCATATTTTGTATAAATATGAATGTAAATAAGGGTCACAATGTTAAATATTGATATGACTGTATTATTACTATATCAATATGATATGGACTAAACTGTAGTTGTTCACATCTTGTTCTCAGGTGACAAATCTATGTCCATGCGTCATATATACGGGCCGTCGGACTGCTGGGTGTAGATATATACATGTGAACCCCTCGTTTCATACCTTGCTTTGTTACTGTCTGTGGATTACCTGTGTACACACATCAATTACCATGCCATACCTTTCCACTGTACAGGTTCGGGCATGGTGTATGGCTGGTTGGCCCTTAATGTTGCTGTGTGTTACATTGACCTGTGTCTATCTGGCAATTCACTGGCGTGTCATGTGAGACCTTCTTGCTTCTATAGGGACATGATCCCATAATTTTGACGTGCTTCCACTGGCCATATATCACTCTGTCGTCTGTGATCTGTGTGTAACCAGTCCTTTCAGGACACTTTCTATTGTTGTTCTTCTTTGGTACATATATGAGTACTCTGGTATGTTGTGCTATTATTGTGTGTGGAGCATTTCTCCACGGGCCTCTGCTGACACTGGACATATATCCAGCTAGCCTAGCCTGGTCAACAAGTGTGAGCCCACTGAACACTTTTCGTACGGGTGCACCTTCTGACAAGTGGGTCGAGTTACACATGCATAACCGTCATCTATCCATACTACTAACGCACACGTTATTCTATCCACATTCTATGTTTGTCTTATCACATAGCGTATGTTTCTCACTACTTCTAACGGTACTTTACATGGCACTGCCTGATTCCATACTTTCAGGGGCTGACAGTTTTGAGACATGTATGATTGACGTGGAGGACACGGCCTTAACATTCCCTGCTGTGAGCGGATCACACACGCACACGCGCACTTGCATTTCCTAATTGTGGGTTACGCGCAGGCGCACATGCATATCTGTATTCTGGTTACATATGTTTACTGGGTCTGTGTGGTTACATGGCCTGTGTTAGTTGTGACTGTTCCAGTAACATATCTCTGCTCCGGTTGACGGACATGTGCGAAACGCACTTTCACCTTTACACATGTAACAGTCTTTGCGGCATGGATGCTTTACGTACACGTGCACATTTTTATGTTCTATAGTCATAATTCAAATGGGACTGCATTCACGTTTGCCAGCTACTGTGACCACTACACGCTAGCTGTTCGGTCTCATTTACATGCATACCCATGGTACTTAGCTAACTTTACATATCCCCCCCCCGCACACACGTACGTCACAGGCATCCATTCTCCTGCTGGAAAAGGTGCGGTACTACATGTTAAACATTCCTCATTCCCTCCCGCTCATGGCCCAGGATGCATATGTCATGACCGCAGGGATATTCAGATCACAGGGGCTTATATCCCCTACGCATACAGGCCTTCGATTGTCAGGGTGTTCCTGTGGTGCATTGGGTTTGGTCTTGTCCGCCTAGTGTACGGAACTGCCTTGACCGTGTACGAATGTCAGACGAGTCACATGGGCACGGTTTGTCCGTGTCTATGATACCATATCTTCCCCCCCCCATTGTTCCTATCCATGTGCACTGATTGGCCAGCGTGCCCATTGTAGATCTTGATATAGTAATTGCACACGGTCTGGTCGAACGGACCTATTTCCATTACTAAACTTCGGTATTTATAACCTGTATCACTATATTACATGGGTTTAACATTGCGTGACGGCTTCCACCGAGCCACGGACATGTCCATTGCTTAGTTTGGGCCAGTCCCGCTGTGCTACACACATTTAACATGGCGGAATAGGTTGTACAGCTCAGCAACGGGGACATCGGGCTCTCCGTCGCTGTTTAGTATTGAATCATTATGTTGGCATTATTTCACATAGCATGACAGTGTCGACATTGGTTATGGACATCTCGCGTAGTACGTCCTCACCGCCGTGGGTGCCGTATGTCTGCTTTGGGCGGTGGACAGGCATTATGCTGTGCCATTATGTCTGGGAATATATGGTTTCTTTCCATAGATGATATAGCATACTAGCAATGACTCGCGTCTGGGTGTGGGTACTGTAGGTGTGACCTTGGGTCAGGTGGTGCCCTAGGCAGAAGGACTCCATGGTGCCCCCACCACATCACCCGCTACCCCCATCCTGGTCTACCTACACCAAATAAAGGCTGGTAAGGTGCCCCTAGCGGAGCGTCGCCCTAGGCAGCTGTCTACTTGGCCTATGCCTAAGGCCGGCTATGTCTGTGGTCCCTCGGGCATCGGGCTCGGGAACGCACCACGTCTGCTGTGGGTATGTCTAGCATCACCCACATCCAGGCGTGGTTTATTGCTATGATGTTCCATGTGTACGGACACGTGTGTTTGGACAACATGCAATAGCTTCTGCTATTGGCATACAATGCTGTGGGTGGTGCCGGTTACCATACATATGGCTTTCTCAAGAGCCGACTTCACATTTCTAAACACTAGTGTGGTCTCCTTTAAGGCCCCTGAGCCAGTGGTAAACATTACTCAAGCCACTGAATCACTTACATATGCCTTCTACCAGCACCTACAGGACTGCATGGATCAGGCAATCCCTTACACAACTGTGAGTCTTTGTACCAATGCCAAGCATCCAGTCTGGTGTACCCCAGCCATACACAAGCTCTACAACGACAGGAGGTAGCTACTACAAGACAGAGCAGAATCCTTGTAAGGTATGACACCCTTGCTCATTATATGTGAAGAACTACAAGCTCTCATGACATCATCCAGGGCAAATCCGACAGATATATCACCAAGGACTCGACAGACAATCATACGGCCTTCTTTAGCTATGTTGGACACCTGGGAGGACACTCCCAGATATGCTCGGACTGGGTTCAGAATGATGTGAAGTTTACTGAACCTACACACATTGCCAACATACTGGCTGACAGGTTCGGTGCTAACATCTCCCCTCCCCCCACATGGAGAGATGTCTGTACCAGAGGATTGTGGCCACCGAAACTTCTGTAATGCACAGGTGGGACATGCTCTCTCCAAGGCAGTGAACACAGCATCCATGGGACCAGATGGTGTCCCGGCTGTGTACTCCATGAACTCATTGAGGAATTAGACCCACAGTTAGGACAGCTGTTTAATCTCAGCCTCACCTCAGGTAACGTACCCAAGTTGTGGCGCACGGCGACTGTAGTCCCACTTCACAGGGGCAGTGCCTCCACTGACCCTGGTAATTACCATCCCATTAGCTTGACAAACCTTATCTGCAAAGCCATGGGGAAGGATCATAATGGAACTCATAGATGAAGACATAGGGGACTTGCATACTTTGCATCCAACCCAGTTTGGCTTGGTCAAAGGCAGATCATGCATTTAAAACTTGGTTGACGTTTTAGGAACAGTCACCGAGGCCATTGCTGAGGGTCAGGCAGTCCATACAGCCTACCTCAACCTGGCAAAGGCCTTCAACACAATACCCCCCTCAGGTATCATTGATAAACCCATCGGCTTGGATGTGAACCTGTACATCGCAGGATGGGTTGCAAACTGGCTGGCTAACAGAACCCACATGGTCATAGTTGCTGGCACCATGTCAGACTCACAGCCGGTCACAGGCGGTGTCCCACGGGGCTCAGTCCTGGGTCCACTCTTTTTCTGCATCTACATTTCCAAAGTACAAGCAAACACAGGGGGGTTATGGCTGACAATGTTTGCAGATGACTGCAAACCAGGTGCCATAGTGGGACGGACATCTGACACAGATATCCTTCAGAAGGGCCTCACAGATATGGATATCTGGTGCCAGGGACATGGCCTACAGCTACATGCCGGGAAATGCATAGTCATACCCTTCAGGAAGAACAAGGTTACCCCTAGCTGCCATATAGGTGGCAATCCACTGAGCACAGAGGGAGTTACCAGGGATCTGGGGACCCAGGTTGTCAGTCACCATTCGTTCGACACACACGTTGCTAACATAGTTAGGTAGACCTTCTACATTGCCCACCTGATCGTGCAGGGATTCACATCTAGATCAGGGGAGGTCATCATCTCCTTGTACTCATCACTCATTAGACCTATGATTGAGCACATTGCCCCATTTTGAAGGTATCTGACCCGACACCTGCAGCAGCTGGGAAGGCCCCATAGGTTCATCGTCAAATGGATGCAGGGTCTCAGGAATTTGTGTTATGCTGCCCAACTGAAAGGACTCCTGCTCCATTCAGTCACATACCACTTGCTCAGTGGTGACCTGTGCCTGACATACAAGGCCATGTCGACCCATATTTGATGACTATGCTTCACCTAATGGATCTACATCCCTCAGAACCACAGGGGCAGGTGATGTGAACCTTGACACGGTCATTAATAGAATGTGTTGGAGGGACAGATTCATCACCCAGACACTCACTATGCTGTGGAACAACATCCCAGTACATGTGAGGCAGAGCAGCTCGCTGGCCTTGTTTGAGGGGGATCTTGACCAATGGATGGGAGATTGCAGATATACCCCAGGGATTACTTCATTGTCACTGTTTGACAGAGGTACAGCAATATAATAGGCATTGTTATCTTCGGACTGGAGGGTTGGCAAAGGCAACATAACTATGGGCTAGGGTTATAGCTGCCCTTGGGCAGATAGCCTACTATGTACCTATGGACCTATGAACCTATGTTCATAGTTTGTCCCATTCACACTTGTCTATCCCCTATCCTCATTTGTATGTGTATATTTCTGTGGCACATGATTGAACTATGTATTACCTGCAGGTATGCTGTGTACAGTGCACATACGTCACGGTTGATTACAGTGTATCTGTGTACTTACCTCTGTGATACTGAGGACTACCACACATCCTTCACAGCATTACATGCATATGTCCATACTATTATTCGTTGGCCTGTGGGGGGTTGTTAGGGCAACGGTTACACGTGTCCCTGTTTGTGCATGCTTCATGGTGGTCTTTGACCAGCCTCCGTTGCTATCGTGGGATGGACGGTAGTGTTGGTGTGTGTTTGGGATGTGTTTCCACTGCCGGTACATCTGTGGGGGGTGGGGTTGGCACATGTTCCTCTTTGCAGGGAGCCCCATCCTGGACATTTGTGTCATGCGTCCACACTTGGCACGTGCCATATGTCCTGTGCTATTCCCACAGTCGTGTATGCCTTCCTGCATTACTACTGCGTGTTACTGGCAGTTTGTATCTGGTAAGCATGGCTATTATGTTGGATAGCTTGGCCTATTCCCATGCTATGACATACCCATTCATCCAGGCATATACATGTTATTCCATCCTTTGCGTTGGCCGTGGGTGTTTGGCCATCCGGCAATGCTATTCTCAATGTGTGATGTCCCACCTTCACCTTCTGTGCATGTGGCACCCTGTTGGGGCGTCCTGCTTGGTGGGCAGATGTTCCGCCATATGTGTTGTGTTTGACATGTCTGCATGGCTAATCATCAGTACGGTGGCTGAACATACTGCCTTGTCCAGATGTGTACAGTTATGGGCACCATGGCGTGTGCATGCCTATGGGTTTTCGACAGGTCCATACCACATGCGGGATGTACACATTCTGCCGACACATTCACATGCAGCCATTTGGATATCAGTACCTGAGGTGGGATGTTGACATGTGGGGTACATATTTGCCCGCGTGGCACTGCCTAGGACAATACTTCTTACTACATTTCAGGTATACCCATTGTGTGTAGGTGTGCAGCTGCGAGGCTGCTAGCTGGGTTGGGTGCACGGTCGTACATGGGTGCGGATTACGTGCTATGACGGGGCTGTTGTGTATTACATTTGCATGCATGGGTTCTGCTTCTGGATATTATGCTTAGGCATACGCCGTCCTATGTGTATGCGACAGGCACGTTGCTGGGTGTAGTACATGTTGCTATGCACATGTTTGTCTGTGTTTAGGGTATCTGGTTTCCTTCTGGTTGTTATATCGACATGGCTGCCCGGCTGTGTACTCTCACTACTGCTGGTGACCATGCCCATGTGGCTACTTGTGTGTAGGTGCGGCACGCTGACATGCTGCGGCACACCTTCACTGGGTATGCCCACTGACAGTGCATTGCGTGATGGACACGGTATTACGCGTATCCTTTGTTCCTTGGATGGGTACAATTTGGACTTCATGGGTTAATGTTTGGTTCTCCGTTTTGTGTGAATGGGTACTATGTTGCATACTCTGCATACGTTTCATTATCCACGGACCCTGGCTGGTGCGGTTACTATTGCAGGCGGCCTGTGACAGTCAGCACTTTAGGTTGCTCATCGCCTGCCGGCTTGGCCACGCCTACGGGTGCATCCTACTTGGGCTCGCGCACATGCCCTCTGCACATGTCTGTGGTTGTGGCGCGCACTCATTACTATGCATATGGCGCTGCTACGCCGATTATACACTGCACTGCCAGCGCAAGCCTTGCACCGGCCTTGTGCCGAGCTTCATGAATCCCGGGGAGTGTCTCTGCAGACAATTAACAAAGCACTTCTGGTCTACTTGTCTTAATTCCTGTTTCAAGTCCCTGAAAAGGCTGAATGTATAGTAATCTCTTTGGATGTTGCAATAGATTTTGCTTGTTATATTATATAGGGTCTGTATTATCACAGCAAACGCATAAAATAGCGAACACTGTATAATCGACCCTTAAAAATTGAAATGGAAAAATGCCAAACACACGGAACAGTGACCCCTCCCAGGCAAAAATTAAAACAAACCCAAATACAAAATAAAGAGGGGGGGCTTTGCACCCCCAAACCCGCAATCTTTCATTTTACCAAATCTGAGACTGCACTACAGTGGAGGAAATGGCAAAGTCCCAAAAACGGCCCAGTGATTTTTTTTTTTCCCCTGGGAAAAAAATCGCTGTTCCGTGTGTTTGGGATTTCACGGTTTCCATTTAAAATGGTCGATCAAACAGCATTCGCTGATATAATAGGAACCATTATATATGGATGTCCTAAAGATGAAGCCATGATGGAAGCCATGTTGCTTGTCTGAGAGCATTGTATATTTACTGAGAAGGTTATGCAACTGGTTATATGATTTTTTTTCAAGAAGATTGATTAATGGGAAGATTTATGTAACTGGGTGATAGTTGCTATAGAAGCAGTTAAAGGAATTTTGAGGAGTGAGAATATGAAAGATTTAATGAACTTATGTAAAACTAAGAAATAACAAGTGTGTTAAAGAATACGGCACCACTGTTTTCTCCATGGGACAGTGAGGGTTGGGAGGGTGGCCTAATGGTTAAGGTGTTTGCCTTCCAAACACAAGGTGCAGGGTTTGAATCTCACAAGGGATAATTGGCTAGGCTTAAAATGGCTCGCAAGGACAGCTAGCTTAGTACTAATCTATGAACCTATAAGAATCTGAGTTTGATGAATTTGTTTGACATGTTTAAACTGTTTTGTTTGAATGTGGTATAGTGATGCTGCATTTTAGAATTTCTGCTCATAGCATTTGGTTCATCAGTTCATTACTCTGCTTAGCACGATCTGTGCATCCTTTGCATATCCTTCTTTTGTCCTTATGAGTTTTTTCAGGGGGTACCAGTTTTCTTCCATATCCAACAAACATTCTGCAGGTGAATTAGTATTCCTCCAAATTGCCAGTGTTACGATAGGCTGTAGCTCCATCATTATTCTAACTAGGATTAAATGGATAATGAATGAATGAATGAAAAAATAACTATTTTTATATATAGTGAATAAAAGTATATGTTTGTAGTTAAGTTATTAATAACGCATTTTGTAATTCATTAATAAATGCTATGGAATCCAAATTATGCAGATGAAATTCTAGCAGCTCAGAGAAATATGACCACAGTTTATGTTAATATCCAAAGGATAGCCATTCATTGACAGTGTACTCACATGAAAGCATTGAACTAATTGGTATGTGTAATGATCACAACCTTTTCACTCTCCCAACATCAGAAGTGAATATGTAATCTGCTGAGCCACTGACACTGACCTCAGTGACGTACACTTACATCTCCAGTAGTGGTCCTTGTCGTAAATGAGTGGAAAGAATGTTCAAATGTTAGAAAAAGGGTATGGGATATGTTCTTTGCTCCGAATTACAATCCCAGAGTAGAACCCCCCCCCAACAGAAACATAAAAACAAAATAATAAAATTCCCAGTTTTTACAAGTACAGGACACAGAAATTCATTGCTTGAAATTGTGATAGTAATCCCTGTGTCAGATGTTATATTCTTTCCTTATGGTAAAACAGAAAATCCACAATGTAGAGCAACCCACTTCAACTTACAATGTAACACGTCAGAGTCTTTGTAATAGGTTATTTCAGAACCTTTTTTGTAAGACACGTCACAAATTCTCAACAGCATTATTTAATATCCTTTATATGCCTGCTTAGTTCCATGCTGAGAATGACCAGTGATACAGTGATCCATCTATTAGAATTCCTATTTCCTGTATTATTTATATTTTTCTTTGTGCTTTTCTTTCATAATTGACATTATTAATTTTATAAAAAGACATTTTTCTTAATGGCTGCTACTTGATGAACTTATACTATATATTTTTTATCCTCAAAACAGATTAAATGCCAGTATTGCTATCAAAGTTGTCTTGAAAGATACATATGCAAGTGAAACTATAACAAAGCATTTACAGCCGTCATTGACCACTCAACATTTGGAAAGCTAGTAAGATTTACATGCTGAGAATTTTTAACATTGGATAGTTTTGTGAACTACTCTATTTTTCTATCGATCTGTTTAACCATGTAAGTGAACTGATTGAATTGAATCAGGTCTATTTGTATCCACAATCTGAATGTTTTCTTTCTTCCTTAATATTGTCCACAGCTTGAGTTTAAAAAGAAAAAATCATTGAACATTACAAATTTATCTTCTAATCTGAGAGATTTGTAGTCCTGAGGTTAGTGTATAAGACCTTGTCCTGCTGCTGAAAGAGGAAAGCACCACCGAAGAAGTTTGGTTAAGAGTAATTATTGCCTTTGCCAGGAGCTCAGTATTAGTATAAGATTAACTCCATCCTTTCTTTACAGGAGAGGAACTTTCAGAATCAGATGGAATGGAAGATTTAGCTAAGGTAATGTTCACATTCATGAGAATAGGAAACAATTATTTCCCAGACATTCTAGTGAGGAAAAAAGAAATAAAATGTGTCAATATTTTTCATGAGATGTGTGAGAAACTGGTTCATTTGTTGCATGCTTCTCTTTTGTACAATGTCCACAGATGCCAATGAATACAGTGACATTTGGAACACAGAATTATTTGCCTGCTGAATGAATCTGCAGGTTGGCAGCTACAGTGTTAATATGTAAAGCTTGTGCTGAATACCCCTGTGCCATATGAAAGGTGTCTCTTTGCATAACTGTGAAGAGTGATGGGCTCGATGTACCTCATCAAAGTGGTGAAGTCTGTAGGGGCCCAGAATGACAGCTTTGAAAAGTCGTGAGTCTATATTGCTTTCATTTCTTTCAGGATGACATGCACATAGTTTCCATTATGACACAAAGTGACTTGCTCAAGCAGACTGCTGATGTTTTTGCTCCAGGCATGCTCTGAAAAATCAGTTGCCAGTTACTATGCTACCTGAGGAAGAATCAGTGGCACTCCTTTGCACAGGTTGTAGAGCCCATCCAGCAATGCAGTTCCATTCTTACAATTTGATGCCTGTGAATCAAGTTTTCTAAGTAATATGGAAGTTAGTTCCAAACATTCCCGAGGGTCCTTTGCAGTATTCCCATATGGATTCTTGTATGAGGGGGCAGAAGAATCCAGGTTTACATATAACCCATTTCTTGCTTTGACTGGTTTCTGCTGTAGGAACTCTCCCATTACAGGCTAGATTTCTGACTACTTGCTTCAAGAAAAAAAGCAATTGAGTACAGTGTTTAAGCAATCTCAGAAATATTCTGCTTTGCCAGACCATGAAGAAAATGCTTACCCAATTTTATTTTATGAAAGTGATAGTCTGATGAAGCAGAATGTTTTCTGTGAAATCACTTACTGAATTTTATTTTATTTTATTAATGTCTGCTTGCCTACTACAGCATTTTATTTTTTATTTAGTTATTTGGTGTATTCACTGTTGACAGTTCTTTAGTGATTTCTGTTTTATA
>NC_056734.1:908443215-908465715 GCF_019279795.1 Protopterus annectens
CTATGTTTGTGTTGACTGTGTGTTTGGAAGCTTTCTGAATACAGAAAGGAGCCTACCCTGAAGCAAGAGTAAGTAAATGCCCTTAAAATGTGTACAGCACTGACATCAGCATATAACTCCACACATATTATGACAATTACACACTGTGGATGCTAGAATATCAGAGTTACAATAGAAAAAATACATTTGCAAGGGACATCACATAACTGCACCTTTGATCCTCCACACCCAAAAGAAAATGTAATTGTACATAATGTGAGCTGCTACAATATTTGAACATCCTGAAACAGACTATTATACTATAATGTAAGCATATAGGATGATAGGAAGTTACTAAGGTAATGGCCCCAAGGCCTTTACCTAGTTCCTTTAACAAGCCTAGCCAAGTTACCTTTGTTTCCACAATCAACATCTCTTGCCCGTGTCCAAGACAGACAAAGGTGGAACCCCCAGGGTGAATTTCCTGTTACCCATCCAGTCATCCATATTGCATTTCAAGAGGGCCAATGAGGTGCTCTGTTTGACATGAAGTGGTAGTCAATCCCAAAAGTGTGGTAACCTCTGGGAGACAAAGATGTCCCTCCAGCAATTTCATTAATCTCACATATCAGGTTAAAGTCTTTAGAGTGAGTAACCTGAGTGCCATTTGACTTGTGGATATGCAGCATTTCCAATAATGCAGAGTCAGAGATTCCCCTATACACAAGGCAGAGATTGTCTCTGAATAGTCTGTATGGAACAAAATAAAGTGACAGTGATTTCAGCTGATCGACATAGGACAGATGCTGAAGACCTTGAATTTTCCTTGTGAGGAACCTTTGTGGTCTCGGCAATTGCTGCAGGTGCTTGGAAAGGTACATACCAAAAGAAAGAGGCATTGTACTCAATTATTGGCCTGGTGAGGAAAGAGTATAGTGATGTTATAACTTCCTTTTTTTCCTGGAGGTAATGCCTTTACTTATGAGATGAGCTATATAGAATGCACTTCTTACCACTGTGGAGACATGGTGATCAAAGGTGAGGTTGCTGTCAACCTGTGTGCTCTGGTCTCTCACCACTGAGTGAATACTTAGGGTGTTGCTACTGATGTGGTAGCTAGCAGGAACATCGCTGTTAGTGAAAGGGATGATAATATATTTTTTGCATTGAGTTTAAGGCCAAGACTTTGACACCAATCATTTGTTTGTGTAAGACCTTCATGTAGGATGTTGATATTGTTTGGAGATTCTATGACCACTCCCAGTTTGCATTTGTCAGCCATATACCTTTGGTTTTTGCTTGAACGTCAAAGAAATAGATTCCAAACAGTAGTGGTCACAGGACTGATCCCTGTGGAACATCACTGGTTGTGAGTCTACTATCTGTTATCCAACAGGAGGTGGATTCCCTTATTTTGGCTGTATGGGTTCTATCAGTGAGGCAGTTTGCGACCCACATAATGATATAAGGGTTGATACCTAGCTGGGTGAGTTTGTCAATGATGCCTGAGTGGGGAATAGTGTCAAAAATCTTGGCTAAGTCTGGCTAGGCTGTATGCATAGATTTCCTCTCATCCAGGGCCTTGCTGACTGTCTTGAAGAAGTCCACGAGGTTTAACAGGCATGATCTCCCTTTGATAAATCCAAATTGAGATGGGTCAAGTGTTTGGAAATTACCTATATCTTTGTTGATAAGGTCCATGAGTTTGCTACTGACTAAGCTGTCAGGACACACCTTTATCTAGCCCTCAGGCAATATCCTTGCTGAAATTACCAAACTTACTGACCTATAACCAACTTACAATTGCCACCACATCCTTTATCACCTCGAAAAAAACACAGCCCAAATAGGGCTACTAAATTACTACACTAACAATTGTCTACTAAGATCCTCCAACAAAGCGCTAATTAAAATATCCAAAAACAGGAATTGTTCAGATGATTACCTCTACTCTAGTGTTATTGCAAAAATATGGAATACCCTTCCTGTAGAAATCCGGATCCTAGACAGTAAACATAATTTTAAAAACATTCCCCCATCCTGCTTAACCAGCTCATGGAAATGTACCTGCTGTAAACCAGGATAACCTCCTACCAAATCAAATATTATGCCTTACTCCATATATACTCCCCACTAACATTACTTAGGCATACCTATACTATAACCCTCCTCTCCTCAAACTCAACACACATATCTCCTGTCCTAAAGGCAGAACTTTCAATCCTATCCCTTTAAGACAAGCTCATCCCAGGATGTAGTATTCATCATATTCTTCTAATGTATTGTCAACTGACAGGTTGCTGTATGTTAGAAACTCATAAAATGCCTCACACTGATTGCTGTATGTTAGAAACCCATAAACTGCCAAAGTCGCCATTTGCATTGCACCAAATCCTTATTCATGTACAGATTTTGTATGTTATACCCACTATTTCCAATGAAAAATATTGTTTTACAGCTAAGTTTTTTGTGTATTCATTAAGTATTTTGCTTGATCCTTAAACTGTATCTTAATGGAGATAAGTTATTTCCTTTTAAGTGTATTCTCCTCAAATTTCTTATGTATAATTTTTGTGTGTATGCAAGTCTATTGTTAATGTTAGTACTGTTTAGAGCTTTTTTTCACTAGGCCTCTGGTGAAAATGGGCATCGGACTCTCCTGGTAAACAAATGTAAAATAAAATAAATAAAAAATTGCTCCATGGCCTTGCAGATAAGGCTAGTCAGTCTAAGAGGTCAAATGTTCCTGGGGTGAGTGGAAGCACCACCTTTGTGCAAGGGGATAACAGTGGTCATTTTCCATTCAGCTGGTATGAAGCTGGTGCTTAGACTATGACTGAAAAGAGTACCCAATGGTGTTGTTAATTCTTGTTGGAGCCCATGTAGGATGCAGCCAGAGATGTTATCAGGTCCCATCGATGCTGTGTTTTTGGCCTTAGAGATGACATGTACAACCTACTCTTTAGAGATACAAGATAAGGGACAGGTGGTAGGGATGTTATGGTGTACTTGTGGCTGGGAACGCAGACTCAGTATATGTGGTACCATTAACTACCAGTTTAGCACAAATCTGAGCCTTATGATTGTCCTTAGTTAAGGAAGCAAATTTGGATTTGAAATTTGCTTTGGAGGACTTCACAAGAAGTCTTATTTGCTTATTTAAGCTGAGGAGGGAGTGTTTCTAGTTTAGGACCCAACCCCTGCTGCTCTTAGATAGCAATATCTTCCTCTTATTTTAAATCCTTTTAATGACAGTTGACCATCAGGCAGGTTTGCTCTTCCTTGAAGAGCTTGTCTTGGTCCTATGGGGTATGGCCAAGCGAATGCAGTTATACAGGTGTTTGTATAAAGCATTGGTGTAAAACTCAGCCTACTTGCCAATTCCATCTCGGCATAGTTGCCAGTTCTATCTGTAGGGAGGTGCAGTGGAGCTATTTGTGCCATACTTTAAGAGGTTATAATCTGCTTTTGAGAAGTTTTTTTTAGTCTAGTTGCTGATGGGGGGGGGGTCAGGTGTGATAGTTACTTTGAATAACACTGATTTGTGGTCAGATCTCACCAGAGAAGAGCTCACAGCAGGGGGTACTACAGTGTTCCCCCATATTGGTAAGCACCAGATCAAGGATGATGACACCACTTGTGGAAGTGTCAATCAGTTGGTCTAGGGTACTAGAGTTAATGAAGTTGAGGAACCTTTGGGCAACAGAGTTTGAGCACCAGTAATTTACCCGGTCAATGGATGGGTAGTTGAAGTCACCCAAAACCATGGTGTTCAGATGTATCATGATAGAGTCAAGTAGATCCAAATAGGCAGAGTGGGTTTTCTGATTCATGGAGGGGGTCCTGTAGCTGGTAGTGACTTGAACAGGTGTCCTACCAACAGTTAATTGCACTTGAAGTATCTCCAGGGAATTACTGTTTAATCAATCTGGAGGTGTATTTATCTTTAATGAATACTGATATACCACCTCCTTTAGTTTTCATGCCGTCAATTTGTGGTCTGAATGTGTGGAAGGAGGTGTAACCCGGTATGGCTGGTGTGCTCTCCATAGTCTTGAACCAGGTCTCTGTGACTGTCCACAGTCTTGAATCAGGTCTCCATGAATGCACAAATGTCTGCTCCTTCTAAAGTGAGGACTGCTTCCAATGAGTGCATTATCATGCTAAGACTCCTAGCATTTAGCAACATAATGTTGAGGTTGTTTTTTGAAGAAATAAATTTGAGGTTGTTTTTTGATGAAATTTTTACATTAGGAATTTTGTTCTTGTGACTTTGCCTAAAAAAGGCACTTTGTGGGGTGGCAAGAGCCTTTGCAAATAGCCAAAATCCCAGGGATGATAGATGAAGACCATCTCTGGCAAAGCATCAAGGTCTATTGATCATGTCATCTCAGGCTGACCAAAACTGGATCCCCTTAGAATGACACCAAAAACAAAGCCAATTATTGAAGTCAGTGATTTCCTGTTTATATTGTGGTATCATCCTAGGCAAAGGTAATATGCTTTTCAAGGCTAGGGACATACCTGCTTATGACACATGATCAGAGAGCTCAATCATGCCTCTCTTCATGTAGTCTAGGTAGGTAGATCTCAAGTCGTTCACCTAAACATATACTATGACCAAATCATAATGGTACATGTTGCTGAGAGATTTGAGTGCCTGCATTATCTGACGAATCCTGGCACCCGAAAGACAGCTGACCTTAACGTTCTCATTGTTCATCCTGGTAAGAGGGATGTCTGTGTGTCTCACTATAGAGTCTACTATGACTAAGATATTTGGAGTGGATGCGTGTTGCCTTATGAACTTTGATGGTAAGGCACTTGTACTTGTGTCATTGTGTATTGTGTGTTTTGGTGTTATGACTGGTTTAGTATGTATGTGTTTTGGAGGTGACTGGTGTTTAGGTAGATTTTTTTGTGAGCACCTCCACATATGGTCTATGTGTATGCTGTGTGCCCTGAGTAGGAGTTGTGGTAGGTGAGCTGACAACTCACTCTGTTTTGCTGTCTGTTGTGTGGGAGATCTGTGATTCCAGATTCATAATTTAGGTGCATCTCTCACAAATGGTGCAGGAATGATTTAGAAGTAGATATGTAGTATGTAGCAGACACACGTGCAAAGGAATAGGCTCCCTTGTGTTTACAACATTGTGCTCCTGTGCAGTTTCTTCATTGACACGGCTACTAATCATGTAGATTCCAGGCTGTCAGCATGATGAAGGTGCAAATTAAGTAGAAATTCATTGGTATTACTGAATCCCAAAAAAGATTAACCCTGTAGGGATATTCACTCTGTGTAGGCACTTCCACAGTGTTTTTATATTCAATACATGTCAACAGTGAGTGATGACATCGGGCGGAGTGTAAGGTTACACTTTCAAACTTGTACAGGTTGGTGTGTGGAGGGTAAAAGTGCATGTAAGCTATGCACAAATCACAGGTTGTATGTCATCCTTGGAATTTTGTTGTAAAATGTCATCTCTGTCTATTTCAAATAATTTTTGTACATTTTTAATGTCCTCATTTGTGCAATGGAGGAATGAGTGGCAGCTTTTGTTGCACTTGTCATGTAAATAGTCCTGTGGCACCACATGTATGTATAGGGCTAGAGTGCAGGGTGGGCAAACTTTCCTTTTTATGTTGAATGCTTGTACAATATCATGGGAATGGAGGAAAGTAATTACAATTCTGCTGTGCTAACTTTATTTATGCAAAGCTGTGCGAGAGTGGGTGGAAGTGCACATAGGTTCATAGGTAGGTACTAGGCTACCTGCCCGAGGGATTTATAAGCATAGCCAGAGTGTATCGGCTTTCACCTCCCCATTGATTAATTAACTGATCCTCTGTCAAGCAGAGCCAATGAAGTGATCCCAGGGGTGTATTTTCTGTTACCCATCCACTCGTCAAGGTTTCTCTTGAAGAGTGTAAGCGAGGGGCTCTGCCTGATGTAATTTGGAATTTTGTTCCAAAGCATGGGGAGTCTCTGTGACAAGAATCTATCCCTCCAGCATGTTCTATTTATTGTTGTGGTGAGGTTTAGCTCACTAGAGCACATGGCTCGCAGTGACTTGGATTTCTTTAGGTGGAGCATGTCCATCAATTCTGAGTTGGACATGGCTTTTTAAGTCAGGCAGAGATCACCTCTGAGTAAGAGATATGCCACTGAGTACAGCCGGAGTTTTTTCAGTCGGGCTGCATAGGACATATGTTTGAGGCCAGTAATCCTCTTAGTGAGGTACTTTTGTGGTCTTCCCAGCTGTTGGAAGTGACTTGTGAGGCACATCCCAAATGGGGCATTGTACTCTATGATGGGTCTAATGAGTGACGGGTAGAGGGGCACTATAACCTCTTTATTTCTAGATGTGAACCCTTTAGTAATTAGATGGGCCACATAGAAGGATTTCCTAACTACTTTGGCAATATGATTAACTTAGCTCAATGATGAGCAAGCAGCAGGTGTATGTAACAGATACTAACTGACTAGCATGCTGAACTTCTACAATTCAAATAGACAACTTCGGTCCTCCGACAAAGCCTTAATTGAAACCATCACATGCAAAAACAACTCCAGGGAATCACTATTTGCCCATGAAATAACAAAAATATGGAACAACCTTCCCCCTAACCTCAGACTACAAAACTCCACACCCTCCTTCAAAAGACTACTTAAAACATACCTCTTCACCAACCATCAATGCAACTGTAATTGACCCCCTGAAGCCTCATCCACTCACTATTTCTACACCCCATCTGTCCTGGACAACATAAACAACACCATCTAACTATACCTATCCATGTGTGAGCAATAACTTATATATAAGTGTATGTACGTGTGTGTATATGTATTGTATATTTGCTTGAATGTGTGTGTGTGTGTGTGTGTGTGTGTGTGTGTGTGTGTGTGTGTGTGTGAGTTTACAAATTTAGAAAAACTAATTTTATATATTTTTATATATATATATATATATATATATATATATATATATTTTTTTTTTTTTTTTAAATGATTCATTAATATTATTGTTTTTATTTATGGTTACATACATATAGACTACATTCATGTATTTATTTTTATTCATTATTATGGTTTTTGGAACTTGTGTTTTATTTATATCAAGTGAAAGACTAATGTTTGTGCTTTTTAAACATTTTTTAATTGAAACGTTTATATATAATTGTTTCAAAGAAATCATTGGTCCATGCTTGGTTTGATTGATTTATTTAAGGGGAGGATTTTGGAGATTTGCTGTTTTGCCTTTGACGAAGATTTTCAAAAATGTATTATGTGTACAAGTGTTTGGGTATTTGCACAATAAAACTGCTTTGTTATTTAAAACCACCTCTTGGTACTTAGTCTGTACCCTCATTTGGTTCTCCAGAGCGAACTTTTGCTTGTTTTTGGTTATTAGTGTTCGCTTTCATCTCTCAACTTGGGATATATATATATATATATATATATATATATATATATATATATATATATATATATATGTCAAAGGAAAAATATACTTTAAAAATGATCAAAACACGGTAGGTTCAGGTTAAGGCACTTTAATCTTGCAGCAAGGAGACAAAAACGTGTTAATACAGAGTTTGTCTAACCAGAAACAGGAAATACTTTCATTTTTATACATTCTTAAACTGGTTATGTCTTACCATGCTGATATAACAGATTAACACCTTTTTCATCATCATCTGCTGACCTTCTTTCCCATGAATTTCTGCTGATTTATCAATTTTTATGTGAAACTTCCTGAGGAAAACAACATGGCCTTGATTACTCCAAGTTAGATACATGTTATGTTACCATTCAAGATACTATGGCTAATTCAAGCACAATGCTAGCAGTTCATTTCTCTAATAGTCCTTTGTCTACTTTATCTCTAAGTTACTACAGCTGCACAGGTTCACATCCTTCAAACAGAGCTGTTTGTCTAAAATCATTACATTTACAGAATAAAGCATTGTTCATTCATTCGTTCCTGACCTAGCAGATAAACACCTGCTTCTCAAGTACATTTCCAAAAGTCATAAACATGAATATTACTGTGCTAGCAATTACTAGGTCAGAGGGCAACTTGCAAGTTTCAGAAAGCATACTGCAGTTTTAAAAAAGCATCTTTTCCAGTCTCATATGAAACTCAATTTGTATGAAATACAGTGCATGGAAAATTGAATAAAAAGCGTATTAAAATACTTGGTTATTAATTGGCATTAAGCATACAGACATTAAAACATATTTTTCTAACATTTCCCTCCTGTTAATACTTTTTTATTCTGTTTTCAAAAAAAAAAAAAAAAAAAAAATGAATATAATTTTTAGTAGTTAGTCTGACCTGCCCTACATTGTGTGTTTTTTATATATATAAAAAACGAAATTAATTAGTGCAGTATATTTCCATGGAATTTGATTGAGTAATTGATGGTTGAATTACTATTTATAAAGCAGCTGCTGCATTTATAAAACTACTCTGAAGAAACCCATGAAGTAAAATGGGTGAAAGCGCTAAGTAAAATTTATGGTTGTTCAAATGTATTGAGGAGTTTGTTTTTTATTTGTGGTGTTATTAAAGGAGTCCGTGATCCAGTCGTGGTTCCTGGTTTTAATTTACATGTTTGCTTGGCCGTATATTTATTTTGGTTCTATTTGGCGACCTGGATTCCAAGACAGTGTTCATGAGCTACCGGCTTAAATTGTGTGCTATTTAAGGAAAACATATCTATCGAACTCTTCTAAGGGTATAGAACGACAACATTTGGACTGTTTTTAATCTTTTTATACTATGACTACAATCGAACAGTTATTGAAGCAGCAGCTTGCAATTACCGAACAGCTTTTAACTGCATTTAAACAAGTAAAAAGTCCTAAAAATAAGGACAAGGTGGATGTGGAACAGGATTTCCCGGTGTTATCGGACATCGAGGAACTCATTTACACCTTGCACTCAGCACCAGGCACTTCACATAATGGTAACCCCGTAGCCAGCCGTGGTTCAAGGGATTTAATTGGCAACAGGACTGCACGGACTGGTGAAGGAAATGATGTACGTGTTGTTCCAGAGCCGAATTCTGAAAGTAACGCTCGGGACAGGGGCAACAGTGAAGGCAATGGTTTAAATGGATCTAATTCTTTTTACAACATAGAACAGATACTTTCTATTCCATGTTTTGACCGCTACCAATCGGGTAGAGACGAAGGAACATTTAATAATCAAATAGAAGAGTTTGAGAGAACTCTGCGAAAGTTCAAAACTCTTCAAATGGACAATGTCTACCTTGAAAGATCCCTCGAATTAAACCAAATACCGAAGGGACTGAGGGTGTTTAAGGTACCTTTTGGTTTTGATAATGACGTAAACCTGCTTAGAGAACTTGAAAACATTTTGACAACGCCGGCAAAGACTTGATTAAGTTGATAATTAAAAATAATAACTTAAAACTGAACAAACTGAATGAAAAGCTTACTTGTTTAGACAATAACATAAAAAAAGATTTATTATTTGAACACAAGAAGGGAAAACTTAATTTGGTTTTAGCTGAAATAAAAAACTTTGTCAGCAATGGTTTAGAAAATAAAAACAAAAAGTTACAGAGGGATACACTGGATTATAATAACAAGAAAGCATATGCACACTTTAAGGATTATAAAAGGTTTTTTGCTAATAACATTATTGATAGTCAGAACAGACACACAACACGTTATGACAGTATAGGGAACAGGGAAACAGACACCCAAAGGTACCATGACACATTTAGAGAGGCTGATGATGCTTTTTTAGACGAGCCAGTCCTCAAGATCAGTTGAGGAACGGAACAGGGGTCAAATTCAATATTATGCACACAACAACAGGGGCAGATTCAGATAAAAAGCATATTGCAAAACATAGCACAATGCACTTTAAATGAAACAACAGAATTTCCTTCTTTACACTCTGAATCACTTTTATTATTTGAACAAACACACAATGATTTAGTAAAATCAGACTTACAATGTAACAATGATATTAACAATGTTTGTACAGATGACTGTATGAATATAGAAGAACATGATTTAGTAAAATCAGACACACAATGTAATAACGACATTAATAATGTTTTTACTGATGACTGTATGAATATAGAAGAACATGATGGATTGCATTATGAAATTTTTACTGATGGAGGGTTTTCTGTTTATAATTACAGTGAAAGAATTTTTGATACTAACTTTTTATCACTATTTAGAAAAGGTTTTAAATTTATTCCAACATTTAATTTAGATATAGGGAAGGTGCTTTTAAATATAAGAATGTATACTCGGCAGTTAAACTTAAAGATGTTTTTTAAGAAACCGGCGGACATTAGTTCTAATTTAATAGAAAACAATTTGAAATTAAAGAGATCAAACACATTTATTTCACCGAACCATCCCATTATTCACCTGTTTGAAAACTTTTGTGAAATGCACATAAGGAAAATTTATAAGAACATGAAAAACACCAAGGACAATTTAACAGAAGCAGAGAGGTTTTGTTTAAGGCAATTAAGTACTTCGAATGCACAAAGAATTATGAAACCAGATAAAGGGGGAGGGGTGGTGATTATGAACACAACGGACTACCAACACAAGATGACAGAAATGCTAAATGACGAGATGACATACACTAGGGTTTCTAAATATGACATGGTAAAAGCATACACAAAAATGGATTGGCTATTACATGACTTATTTATTGAAGGTGTAATAACTAAACAAGAGTATGATTATTTAACTATGGAATATCCTATCACACCTTCCATATTTGGAATACCGAAGGTACACAAAAGTATTTCAAACCCTCCCTTTAGACCAATAGTCTCAGCGAAACAATCAAAAACAGAAGCTTTGGCACACTACATTGATGTGCAATGTGGTGAGGTGATTAAAAGCATTAAACATATATTAAAAGATTCATGGCATTGTCTGAACACACTGAAAGACATAGATAAAGAACAACTTATAAATGCAAATATGGTTACATTAGATATTATTAATTTATTTTCAGTGATACCTCTAGACGAAGGACTGGAATATTTTGAATCAAGTTTGAAAGCTTTTAGGTTAAGTGTAGATTAATAGTTGAATTAATGGAGATGGTACTTGAAAATAATTTCTTTCAATTTTGTGGTGAATATTACCAACAAAGTGCAGGTGTAGCAATGGGGGCAAGGTGTGCTCCTGTTTTTGCAAACCTTGTGCTAGCCATGTGGGAAAGTAGGTATGTCTTTAAAAGTATGTATTGGCCTAAGATTAGTTTATATTTGAGATTTTTAGACGACATACTAATATTTTGGAAAGGAACAAAGGAAGAATTGAATGACTTTGTGGTTTATTTAGAAAGCACCACGTCTTTTTTTAAATTTACTAATAGTTTTAATGAAAATGAATGTGAATTTTTGGATATAAAATTATACAAGAAAGGGGACGGAATAGAATCAACTATATTTAGGAAAAAAACTTTTTCAAATTCCTATCTTCACTTTGACAGTTGCCACCCATATTTCCAAAAACGTAACTTGGTTAAAGGACAGATGGTAAAACTGTCAAGGATTATAAGTGAAGATGAGGAATTTGTTTCACAAATTGAGTTTTTAATGCACCTGCTGAGTGACAGGGGATATTCAAATGAATTACTGGACCAAATTAAAAACGAAATATATTCCAAAAGACATTCTATGTTTAGGCCAATTATTAAATATGGGTTTTCTAATGAAAATAAAGAAGGGAGAAAAGACGATTTTTCGAACATGAGTTTGCTACAGTTGCCATATATTAATAACATCAACATAATAGTTGATGGTGTACATGAAGTATGAAAAACAGTGTTTAGTAATCAAACGGACTTAACACAATACACAGGTAGTTCTCCACACATTGTATATACTAGAGGAAAGAATTTAAAAGAACATTTTGAAAGTGAAACTACTTTTAAATATTCACAAATGAGAAAATGTGGTTTTTGTCTGGGATGTAGGTTCATAAATGATGGACCATATGTTAGTATTAAACATCATAACCATACTATTAAATGCCCTGGTCATGTAAACTGCAATACAAAATTAGTTGTTTATTTAGCAACTTGTTTATCATGTCCAGCCTTTTATATAGGCAAGACTATATGAAAATTGAAAGATAGGATTGCAGAACATGACAGGGACATTAAAAACAAAAAAAGTACAAGTGCACTTTATATGCACAGTAAGAATTGTACAAATTTTAAAAGATTTTTGTTTTTTGTGATAGACAGGATACCACAGGGTAGTAGTAAAGAAGGTGATGTAAATGCCTTATTAGAGTTGAAAGAATGTATATGGCAGTTAAGATTAGATGCAAGTAACTGGCCAGGGATTAACGAATATATATCTACATCTTCTTATTTAAAATTAAAATCACACTGTATTTAAATTAGTTTATACATGTATTAGAAACGGTATTAATACAACAATAATTTATGAGTGAATTATTGTATTTATTTATTTATATAAATGAATTGTTAAGTCTTTTTAATAGTGTTAAAATATTGATGTTTTTTATATTTATATTTATTTATTCGTAATAAGTAATATCATTTTTAGTAGTTAGTCTGACCTGCCCTACATTGTGTGTTTTTTATATATATAAAAAACGAAATTAATTAGTGCAATATATTTCCTAATTGATGGTTGAATTACTATTTATAAAGCCTGCATAAACCCATGAAGTAAAATGGGTGAAAGTGTTTGGTGTTATTAAAGATATAAGAATAAACAGTTTGCTTCTTTTCCTAACCTCTTCCACTCTGGATTTGCAGTTAAGAAAGTCATTCAGTTTAAACTTTTATGAAAGTGTTTCGCATTCTAGCAGCTCTTCATATTCAGTACTTTAATACATAGTCTCAGATACGGACATATCTATGAATTCTTTGATTCATTTTTTCATGCAGGGGATTCCACAACAAATACAAACTCCTATTAGGAGCAATCCTACCCCAATGGCAATCAATATGTTCATAAAAATGGAACCCCCACCCCCCAAATGCATTCTGGAAAAAGTCTGCCAGAGGGTTTGGGTTTGGCTTGGTCATGGCCGACACTTGCTGAATCACCTCGAGATGATCGTTAATTTCATGCTGATGGCCAGGAATAAATGCACAGTATTCTTCTTTGATTAAAGCACAAGTCCCACCCCTCGCCGCTAGGGTGAAGTCAAGAGCCATTCGGTTTTGGAGCACTACAGTTCTCATGGCGTTCATTTCATCAGTTATCAGTTCAAGAGCAGAAAAAGTCGCATTACTCATTACTTTGAGAAGTTTAGACAGTTTTTGCAGCTCCCATATTGATTTAACTGCACCATATGCAGGTAATATACCTGCCCAGGATATAACAGCATCACTCAAGCCCATGTGCACGAGTTTGGTTCCCACATCACGATGGACTTTCCAGCCCGCTTCGATCTGTCCCACTGGATTCTCAGGTTTCTTAACAGTCTTTTTGGTCACATCACGGGTATTTCGAATATTTCCCTGAGGCAAAACTGCAGTGTGTCAGATGGCCGGAACCAGGTACCCCAAAAAACAACTGCCAGACCAATTCTCAGGTAACCATTTATATGCCTTTTTACCACACACAAAATAACAGTCCTCTACCTTAGTTGTTACTTTGTTACGAAATGACTGCCCTGCATGAAACATTTTCCTATCTATTACAGATAACTGTTTAAAAAGTACAGGATTGCGTTGTACCTGATCAAGAGTCTTATGCATAGATTTCAAAAATGAGTCACAATCTGTACTACAAGATCCACTCAAATCATTTGGTTTTCTATAACATTTATACTGTATTGTAACATTACACTTGCTCCATCCCACTTGGATGGTGTCATTTTTGTAAAAACATACAATTCCTTTTTGTGTCACAGGCAAATACAGTGCTACTTTATCATGTGCTTTAATAGCGACTGTGTCAAAAACCAGATTTTCCCAGGTCTCATTGACCCCTAGGGGGATAGCAGTCATCAATAAACCCCCATATGCTGTTGGTATGGCCGTACAGACCCAGCAGTTAGAAACATTAAAAGTCTCAGCATACACATGTGTAATTGCCTGATAAGTGTTAAAGTTCGGATGCCAGTCTATGTTTCATTCATTACGTCTAATCAGTTCAACGTTTGTGGCAGGAAAAAGGAGTGGCCACAACAAAAAGAACAGTGTGATTAGCATAGCAATTAAAATGATCATACAAGTTTTCTGAGGTTGCTCAATGTCTCTATTCACTCTGTACCTGGTCATTTTGTTTTTGTTGTACAATAGTAACAAAGTTTTTGTCCAAATCAAAGTTCTTAACCAGTTTACAGTGCATCAAATGAATCCAGGAAGCTCGGTCTGCGATCTTGACTGCAGTGGGTGTCGACAGTAGTACCTGGTATGGACCTTCCCACTTTGGAGAACTCCAATTCTTTCGTTTCACAATCTTCAACCAGACCCAGGTGCCTGGGGCTACTGGTGCTTCCGATTTCGGTTGTTCTTTATCTGAAACAGAATTTAACTGCAAAAGTTTGTTATTCAAAAATCACCTCATGTACCCTGCATGTGAACTGTCAGCCTCCTGTTCTGCAGACATGAGAGGTTTCCACTGAGGTGTATAATATGCCCTCCCAAACAAAGTTTCAAAAGGAGTTAATCCCTTTGCATTTGGAACAGTTCTCATGCTCAACAGTGCTAAAGGCAAACAGTCCACCCAGTTCTTCTGTGTCTCAGTCATCAGCTTCCTAAGCTTGTTCTTCAACACCCCATTATGCCTCTCTACTAACCCTGCAGATTGGGGGTGGTAAGCACAGTGATTTTTTAATGATATCCCAAAATAACGACTAAGTTGCTGCACTGTTTGGTTCACAAAATGTGTACCGTTATCACTATAAATTTTTTCCGGTATACCAAATCTGCGTATAATTTCTTTAACAAGGACCTTTGCAACAGTAGCTGCATCTGGATTTTTAGTCGGAAAAGCTTCTACCCATTTGGAAAACATATCTATAATGATAAGGCAATACTTTTTATTCTCGCATTTATTCAATTCTAAGAAATCCATACAAATAGTATGAAACGGATACGGTGGTGTAGGGAAACTCCCTTGCTTAGGCTTCAATTTCCCTTGTGCGTGATGCTTGTTACAAACATGGCATGGTGCACAGAAATTTTTTGTATAATTTGTAAATCCGTAGGTTGTAAATACTCGATTCACTAACTGTACCATCCCCCCTGTTGAGACATGGCTCAGCCCATGGCTCAACAACGCTGCATATCTAAACAAATTAGATGGCAAAATTGGTTTCTTGTCCTTGGAGATGTACAGTTCTTTTTCAAGGATTGCTCCTGGTTTTATCCACTTCTGTTTTTCTACATTTGTAGTAAGTGTCTGCATTGTTTTTAACATTTCCAAATCTAAAGTCTCAGAGGGTTGTAATTCCTCGCTCAAAAGAAAAGTTTCTGTGTCTGAAGCTGCCTGCTTCGCAGCTGTATCAGCCCGTGCATTACCTTTTGAAATCCTATCTTGTTGCTTCGTATGAGCTACGCATTTGCAAATAGCTACTTTTTTAGGTAACTGAATAGAATCTAATAGATCTAAAATAAATTGCACGATTGATTGGTTTACCAATAGATGTTATCATTCCTCTATTTTTCCACTGCTGCACAAAAACATGTACAGTAGAAAAAGCATACTGACTGTCAGTATAAATGTTCACTTTCTTACCTTTTGCTAAGGTACATGCCCTTCTTAAGGCAATCAATTCTGCCACTTGTGCAGATAAATTGTGTGGTAAAGAGTATGCTTCTAAAGTTTCAGTATCAGAAACGACTGCATACCCCACTAGAATCTGTCCTGCAGGACCCCTCCTGCACAAGCCGTCCACATAGTATGTCACCTTGGCATCATCCAAGGGAACATCCGTAAGGTCTTGTCTAGGTAATGTCTTTTGCTTAATCTCCTGCAAGCAGCAGTGTGGTTTGCCATCTGCAGGGGTTGGGAGCAAGGTTGATGGATTCAAAGTTGTGCATCATTCAATTGTCATATGAGGTTGGCTCAACACTATGGTCATACAGGAAAGATGTCTAGCAGGAGAAAGATATGCTACTTTTTCTTGCAGTAAAATAATTGCGACTGCATGAGGCACTCTCAATGTGAGAGGGTGGAATAGCACTACTGAGGCCGAAGCCTGCACTGCCATTGCAGCTGCAACTACTGCTTGTACACAGTGGGACAGGGACTGCGCCACTGGGTCTAACTGTGATGAGTAGTAAGCTATGGGGCGTTGCTTGTCCCCATGTTGCTGTGTCAATACTGATGTCATATAACCCTGCTTACAGTCTACAGTTTGAATAAATTGCTTATGATAGTTTGGTAATCCTAAAACTAAGGATGATGTTATCAGTTGTTTCAGCTTGCAGAAAGCTGCTTCTGCTTCAGGTGTCCATTGTAATAAATCCTGTGCTGCCATCAGCTTTTTGAATATCAAATTGGCCAGTGGAGCAGATTCCAAAGCATAATTTGGTATCCAGCTCTGACAAAAATTAGTAGTTCCCAGGAAGGACATCATTTCCTTCTTGGTAGTTGGTCTAGGTGCCTGTAATATTGCTGTTTTTCTATCTTCATCTAATATTCTACCTTCCTTGGATATTACATATCCCAAGCACTTAACTTGTTTTCTCCAAAGTTATAGCTTGTCCTTGTTTACTTTGTGACCTTGAGTAGTTAAAAACTGTAATGAAGCTATTGTGTCCTCTTTGCATTCTTGCTGGGTGGGGGCTGCCAGCAGAATATCGTCTACATAAAGTAAAATCTGACTACCTTTCAGTGGGATAAATCCCGCCAGCTTGCTTGCCATTTCCTGTGCAAATATTGTTGGACATTCACAATATCCCTGTGGTAATCTTGTGTATGTATACCGCTTTCCCTGAAATGTAAACGCAAACCAATATTGGCTGTCAGGGTGTATCGGTATAGAGAAAAATGCATTACTAATATCTACCACAGAAAAATATTTTTGCTCAGGCTTTAAATCATTCAGTAAGGTGTGTGGGTCTGGCATTGTCAATGCCCTGGGTATAACCGCATTATTTACAGCTTGCAAATCTTGGACCGTACGCCATTCCCCATTTGCTTTCCTGACAGGAAATAAGGGTGTATTACATGGTGAATCAGGAGATTCTCTTAAGACTCCTTCCTTAAGTAAGGCTGCTGTTATAGGCTTGATTCCTATCTCTGCATCCTTTCTCAAGGGATACTGTCTTTTCTGGGGTCTAAATGCTGATTTTGGCGTAATAGTAACTGGTCCTGCTGTTCGTATTAGTCCTACATCTGATTTTCCTGCTGACCAGAGAATGTCTGGTATACTTCGCAAGGCTTTTTCCTCTTCTTCTAATAAGAGTAATACTCAGCTATTCTCACTAGCCTGTGAGTGCACAGCTGGGTGTGTCTGTGTAATCCAATTCAGTTTCTGTTTCTGTACTCCTTGTTCGGAGAGCTTTAAGTCTGTCTGCTTTTCCCACCTTGTGACTTTTTCACCTAAGTCTGCCCATTTCACATTTTTATTCTTAGTTAAGCTAACATGTGGCAATTGATTAGATTTGTAAAGTGCTAAAAATTCCTGGGGCAATGAACAGCTTACTACACTGTTCCCTTCTGCATCCCAGTACAGATTTTGTAACACTAATCTGTTTGCGTGGTTCTGAAACAATTCCTGTTCATAATCTTTATCGGGTCCTGGTCTATTACAGTAATACAGAGTACAATGCAACAAATGCTGTTTATCAGTGTCGAGAGAGGGGGACTTACTGATGGCTACATTCATCAGTTCTTCGGTTACTGCCCCTGGACCAGTCGTAACTAAGTCCTGGCTGTACCAATAATATGTATCACCCTTCGGTCACACTACAAAAGTATCCATCTGTCACTGTGCTTCCATACCCTGCATGGTTGGAACTATGGCTATGCCAAATATCTGTGTTAAGTCTCTACCCAAAAGATTTACTGGGCATTTTGCAGAAACCACAATTTTACTTCTCTGGGTCATCCCTGAAACGGGGTCTGTTATTGCTATGTCATGGGAGAGTGGCTCCTGATACAGCTGTCCATTAGCTGCCTTCACTAGTATATAATCTGGTGATTCTGAATCTTCCGGTAACTTGGAAGGATATATCAGGGTCTGTTAAGCCCCTGAGTCACACAAAAATTTGACTTCCCTCCCCTCTACCAGAAGCGTCACTTCCGGTTTTGTGTCTGCTAAGTAAAGCTCTAAGCTCAATAAAGCTAAGTCCAAAATTTCATCTTCTTCGATGTCTGCAAATTCATGTACATCCTCTACCCCTTCTGTCATATCCTCTACTCCTGCTATCATATTTGCACTTGTATTTTCCTGCTTATTTTCATTCAGTGATTCTTGACTATCATATAGTCATTCCTCATCTTCCTTATTTTCTGTAGTCACCTTCTTATTTAGCCTGCAATCCCTTGCTAAATGTCCTTTTTTTCCCGCACTTAAAGCATTCACCTTTTTTCTTTCTTTCTTCAAAATCTTCTGATCACTTGTCAGATTGTTTATTTCCCTGGGCATTTTTCTTACCCTTTCTCCCAGTTTGTACTACAAACACTTCTGACCCATCTTCTGCCAAAAATACTTGAGTTTTTTTTTCTTTTTACTATTAAAATGTCTTTCTGCATGTCTAGCATATTCAAGTAATGGCTGTAATCTACTTGTACGATGATCTACCATGTGCTTTGTAATAAAGCTGCTAATGGGAGTTATACTACCCTTCAAGAATGCATTCTTTAATTGTTGTTCATATGGGGAATCTTGTGTCTGGTTTTCTGGTATCTGCATTCCGCAGTGGTTATTAAAACATTCTAACAGTCTAGCATAATATCTATCAACTGTTTCACCTTCCTGTTGAATGCACTGATTAATGCAAGTCCAATCAGCCCTAGGCTTCCACTTTTCAGAGATTCGGTCTGTCAGACCTTTCACTCTGCCATCCAGTTCTGCATTAGTATGTGGGAGTGGTCTAAGTTGTGCGTCACGAGGACTCCAATCGCCACTGATCATGTGCCAATCTGGACCCACAATTTGTCTAACTACTTTTTCTACTTCTTTCCGTTCAAATGGTAACTTAATCTCATACCCTGTAAGTCTTCTAAAAATTTTCGAAAATTCACTTTTGGGTGTGGAATTCCCTCCGTGGCTTTCCGGATATCTTCCGGTGTCCACGGTCTATAAACTAAAAGAGTCGGATCCTGTCCTGCCTGTCCTGCTTGAGGATTTGGTACTTCTATGAGTGGCCATATCTCTTCTTCACTCATAGCCTGTGATTTTCTATTTATTTCAATCTCCCTCCTTAAGTCGCGTGTTCGAGACCTTGTCTCGATAGGATCCCTGACAAATGGTTGTGATTTTGCAGGAACAGCTTGGTATAGCGGAGGTGGATCAGCTTATCCACTCACTTCATATTCTGGTAACGGAAGTGAAGGGGGTGAAGGAGGGGCCGTTGCTGTTACCAAGTTATTGTCTTCTTTGTCTAAGAACATTGTCTTTGAGTTCTTTATTCTCTGTTCCCTGCGATTTGCTTCCTCAAACCACCTATGCACCTGAGGGACTCCTAATTGTCGTTGCTTTTTTAGTTGACCTTTCACATCTATTTTTATTTGCTTAACAAGTTTCATAAGTGCAAGTTTATCTAAATTACCATCGAATTTATACCTATCAACCCATTTTGTGTAATACTTAACATTGTCGGCATGCTGTAATTGCATATATTTCGCGTCTTCA
Source organism: Protopterus annectens (assembly GCF_019279795.1). Lineage (NCBI taxonomy): Eukaryota > Metazoa > Chordata > Ceratodontiformes > Protopteridae > Protopterus > Protopterus annectens. The sequence continues at coordinate 908,463,014 of NC_056734.1, forward strand.
GTTAGGGGCGGGGTCTCGGGAACTTTTTGTGCACTGATTTCCCATTGCTGTCTTAGCTAAGCTGTAAATTGTTACGTAACCCTTTCTATCACATGGTACCACAGTTCTATACCTTTTCACAGTTTATCTAGAATAACTGCCTACCTATTCTGTTTCCCTGATCTATGACAAAAAACAGTAACCCCTTTTTCTGTCCCTGATCTACATATGCAAATCTACCTGACAAAAAACAGTTCTTAAAACAGAAATAAGGTAATTCCTCCTTACCTGACCCTCCGTGAGTTGATCCACCGGATCGTTGACTCGTCCTCCAATCCCAGATCAGAAACAGTGGCTGGCCTCTTTCGAACAACAATTCAGTCGGATGTCTTTCAAAACAGAAGAGCCGATTTGGCCTCTTCTCTGTACGGATGCATGCCACCGGGCCCAATTCTGACCTAGGCCTAGAGCGAGAGGTACTTTCCGGTCTGAAGGACCAAACTGTCAAAGGAAAAATATACTTTAAAAATTATCAAAACACGGTAGGTTCAGGTTAAGGCACTTTAATCTTGCAGCAAGGAGACAAAAACGTGCTAATACAGAGTTTGTCTAACCAGAAACAGGAAATACTTTCATTTTTATACATTCTTAAACTGGTTATGTCCTACCATGCTGACGTAACATATTAACACCTTTTTCATCATCATCTGCTGACCTTCTTTCCCATGAATTTCTGCTGATTTATCAATTTTTTTGTGAAACTTCCTGAGGAAAACAACATGGCCTTGATTACTCCCAGTTAGATACATGTTATGTTACCATTCAATATACTATGGCTAATTCAAACACAATGCTAGCAGTTCATTTCTCTAATAGTCCTTTGTCTACTTTATCTCTAAGTTACTACAGCTGCACAGGTTCACATCCTTCGAACAGAGCTGTTTGTCTAAAATCATTACATTTACATAATAAAGCATTGTTCATTCATTCGTTCCTGACCTAGCAGATAAACACCTGCTTCTCAAGTACATTTCCAAAAGGCATAAACATGAATATTGCTGTGCTAGCAATTACTAGGTCAGAGGGCAACTTGCAAGTTTCAGAAAGCATACTGCAGTTTTAAAAAAGCATCTTTTCCAGTCTCATATGAAACTCAATTTGTATGAAATACAGTGCATGGAAAATTGAATAAAAAGCGTATTAAAATACTTGGTTATTAATTGGCATTAAGCATACACACATTAATACATATTTTTCTAACAATGTATATATATATATATATATATATATATATATATATATATATATATATATATATTTGGAAACTTAAACATTTATATAGTCTTATTCAATTGTAAAATATCTTGCAATGCTCTACCAGGTTCTTATCTACTCTCATTGTATATTTTGTACACTTATATTTTAAACCAAAAGGGGGAATATCCTCTTATTGTATACTAACAACTGTAAAGTCTATAGTCCGTATGCTACTAGTCTGTAATCTCTTTTTGTAAACTTTTCTTTTGTCTGTAAACTTATGGAGTTTTTCTCCCCAGGAATTCACTGAAAATGAACACTTGTTGTCCAGTCTTACTATCTTAGCAAACAAATGTTAACTAATAATAAAATAATAATACTTACAGTATAAGCAGGTGAATTCCAATTTTTGAACCAATCCAAAACAGTGCAGCTATTCAACATGCTATAAAGCATCCTTGTAACCTCCATTCTTGTTTTTTTCTAAATATGTCAATACCACTGGAGTAGAGACAAGGAAATTTTAACTGACACAATGCTAGGGGCTGCCAAAGCTATTCTACATCTACATGTGTTAGAGGCTGAAGTCAATGCTGCTTGTGTTAATAGGCCTAGGCTGAGAAGGGAAGAGTGTTCAGGCCCCGGGTAACATGAAATGCTACATGACCTTTTGACTGTAGCGTGCTAAAGACTGGACAGGGACACCTTAAAAAAACTCTGTGAGCTCTGCTGCAGTCACCTCAGAGCCAGTACCAATGGAGGGGAACCCATTCCAGTGGAAGCTAAGGTTTGTGTAGCCCTTATAATATTAGCTAGAGGTACATTTCAAAGAGCAGCTGGGGACATGATGAGTGTGTCACAGCATCAGCATCCAGGATCCTCCACCATTTCCTGGATGAAAATGAACATATATGCCAGCGAGCACATATGTTTTTCCCATAGTTCTGAGGAGAGGGCTAGCAATATGCAACAGTTATACCCTGTTGCACACTACCCTGAAATACTAGGTGCCATAGACTGCACTCATATGCACAATAAGGCACTTCCTGGTAAGGAAGGTAAAATGTACATGAACCGCAAGGGATACCACCCGATCAGCTGCCAAGTTATGTACAATGCCCAGGGAATAATCTTGAATTTGTGTGCTGCCAACCCTGGCAGTTATCATGACTCCCATATCTGGCACACATCACAGCTGTATCAGCTGTTTGCTAGGGGGGCATCTCATAGGGTCATTTACTGGGGGATGCTGGCTATACACTGGAACCGTGTATGATAACAGCCATCAGAAATGCACACACACCCACAGAAGAATGCCATAATGAGGCACATGTCCAAACCAGAAACATCATAGATACATGTTTGAGCTGTTGAAGTCATGGTTCCGGTACTTAGATACATCTGGTGGAGAAGTCTTCACAGTATATGCTATGCTACACAATCTGATCTTGTAGAAACAGCTGCAG
>NC_056734.1:908470715-908540715 GCF_019279795.1 Protopterus annectens
AATTGCATTACAATGCTCGTATATTCGTTGTTTAAATTTGCGTTCCGTCTTACCAATGTAAAAGGCATCGCACATTTGACATAAAGCTGCATATGTAACTGCCTTAGTATCACAATTAAATTTACAATTAAGGTGATATTTAGTACCATTAATGTTGCAGGAATTGGCAACTAAGATGTATTTACATTGTGGACAAAAGCCACATTTAAACATGCCTTTAATCCTGGAATGTGTGTGACATATGTTATTTTTCTTTTCTAAAATATTTTTGAGGTTCAACCCACGTTTATAACTTATTTTGGGTTTATTCCCTAATGATTTTAAAAGTGTTTCATTACTACTAATTATGGCCCAATTTTTATATAAGATGTTCTTAATGAGGTCAGAATCAGTTGAATACATATGTGAAAAACTGGTCTGGTATGACACTTTAGTTGATGTAGTGAGGGTAATAGAATTATTGATTGTTGCTTCTGAATCTGAGTTACTATCAACTACTGTTTGGTTTGAATTCTGTTCAAATGATTTGTAAGAATTCAATAAAGGAATAAAAAATCCATTGGCTCTTTTTTGTTCAACTTCCAGCCTTAACGCTGTGATGATATTGTTAGGATAACCTCTATTCAAAAACATTTTTTCTAATAGGTTGCATTCATGTTCAAAATCCGTGTCATCCGATATCATTCTCGCTGCTCTCACCATCTGGCCCTTAATTACGGCACGTTTTTGATGGTGAGGATGACAACTGGTATAATGCAAAAAACTATTAGAATAGGTTGGCTTCCTATAGATATTGCTCTTAAAACAATGATTGGGTTTATCCTTCTCCAATAATATATCTAGATAATTGATGGAATCAGTGCCAATAGTGTAGGTGAATTCCAAAAATGATGTAGTCTTAGATATATTGTCAATAAAAGCTGGAATTTCACCATAGTCACCTGTCCATATGCAAAACATGTCATCTTGGTACCTGGTGTACCAATAGACATTGTGTTGAAATAATGAGTCAAGGAAAAGATGTGAATGCTTCTTATATGCCATCACTGTATTGGCAAAACTGCCACCGCATGGGGAGCCCATTGCTACACCTGACTTCTGTAGATAAAAATTGTTGTTAAAAGTCATATAGTTATTAGTAAGAATAATGTCTAGTAAAGAAGTCACTAAATAAATAATATTGTGATCAGCTTTTTTGCTCAAAAGGAACTCAGAAACCCATTAAATACCTAGGCTTTGGGGGATGACAGTATATAGATCTTTGACGTCTATAGTTAGAAAAAAACAATTTGGTTTATATTCTAACTTGTGGATGTTCTGTAAAAAGGACCATGAGTCTCTACAAATTTGTACTTCAGTTTAAAGAAATGGTTTTAAAATACTGTCAATATATTTGGCACACCAATATGTAATAGAACCTCGCCCATCTACAATGATTCTAAATGGAGGTTCTTCCAATGATTTATGAATCTTTGGGGTGCCAAATATTGCTGGAAATTTTGGGGCCAGCATAAAAAAATAGTGATACAAATCAATATCGATGGATGCTTCTAAAAATAGATCTTCAATGGCTTGTTTTATTCTGTTATAGGCCCCATTAACTTCATTAAGAGATACCTGACAATAAGACGCTGTACTGAGGTGAGCCTCTATTTTATCAATGTATAATTCTTGATCCATAAACACAAGCCCCCCTCCTTTGTCAGGTTTCATAATTCTAACTTTACAATTCTTTAGTAAGGCAATAAATTCACGTTCTTCATCACTTAAGTTATTATTGCATGGTTTCTTAATAGGACAATGTTTGATAGCTCTAAAATCAAACTCGCAAATTCTTTCAAAGGTTATAAGATCAGAATGCAATATTGGATTGAATGTACTTACAATCTTGATGGGGTTAATGACAGTAGAATTGTTACCCATCAACAAGTTTAAATTAAGTTTGCGAACAAACAATTTTAAATCTATTATGGTGTCCGCTAAATTCATATCCTTCAAAGGTACAAATGTAAGTCCTTTAGAAAGAAAGTCTACCATTTCACCTTCAACTGATAGGCTGGTGTAATTAAAAATCTTAAAGTCACCTTTGGATGAAATGGAAATTTTAACTTTCCGACAATCTACAGTCTCACTGTTAGTTATCTCCTGCGGTTCCTGTTGGAGTTCCTCGTTGTTGTCCAGTTCCTGTTCTTCCTCCCATTGTTGGATTTGGGATTGGAACTGGACTGAAAACCCTGATCTGCCTTTTCATTGCCCCTTCCAATGTCATTGTTGTTATTATTACGATTAATGAGCCTTTCGCTACGGCGAACTGGCTCTCCTAACGAATTCTCTTCGTTGGCCAAAGGAATGTTGTTATCAGGCCCATTGTTTTGTGGCCCTAAATTGACTGCTGGGCCATTTATATCAGTATTTAAACGACTGTTAGGAGGGTCTGGATACGCTTGTTGTTTAGAATAAGCTTCAATGTCTCTTGCTAGCTTTTTCTTTTTAGTATGCAAGAGTTTATCCATTGTTGTGTCAATACTGCTATAAATGCAGCAGTATTCAAACTTATATCGATTAAAGTCAGTATGATTTTTAATGACTTGATCCAACATGTCAAGGTCAGCTTTAAAAGTACCAATATCTGTATTATAATACACAATTAAGGCTTTTAAAAAATCATGGGCTTGGCGATCGAATAGTTCTAATAAGTCATGATGAAAAGGAGACCCAGCAATGAGTCCTGCTGGATAACGCCACTGGCGGAGGCCCTTTGGAATGACATTCTTATTAATGCATTCCTGAAGGTAGGAAACTTCAAGTTGAAGTTTTCTACACTTAAACATCTTGATGTCAAACTCTTTAATTAAACTTAATAGATTGTTATTTGCTTGCACATTGCTTTGTTCACCAGGCGAAGCATTATTATTAAAAGTCTCTTCAAAAAAATTGTCTTTACTAAAAAAAGCTGTGACTGATGGTATATTAGAAACTGTCTCGTTATTCACCAGACCAGTCACATTATTACGAGAAATAGATCCGTTATTAAATGATATTGCATTACCTTGCCCAGGCTGAATGATGTCAGCTGTTCCTGTAGAGGAGATTGAAGCGGAAACAAGCCTGGAAGCATAGCTTGGTAACGGGGCTGATCCAAGAGAATTAACCGCTCCGTTAATTAATAAAGGTCCATTGGAATTGTTGCCGCTTTGTGAGGACGACACCGGACCTTGTTTAACCCCACAAATAGTGCTGTCCACCTTCTGAGAAAGTGCTTCTACCCGTCCTAGAAGCACTTGAACAAGTGCCGTCAAATTACCAATTGCGTCTTCCTGTTGAGATCCGTTGTTGTTAACAGAACCAGATACAGGATTAGCTTCAAGGTTGTTGCTCTCTTCGAATAAAGGCTGCGAACCCACTCCGTTTCCAGTAGCCATGACACCGACAAAAACTCCAAAAACAACTAAAAACTTGTAAAACTGGAAACAATAGGAGTCAGCAGCACAAATTGAGTATAAAAACTGTTTAATGTAAGCGCTTTCGGCTCGGACTATTCCAAGCCTTCTTCAGACAAAACAGTTAACCACAGACAGCCAACATTTAAATACTAACGTCAATTAAGACCTTAATCAATCATTAAAGTGCTATCGCTTTAAAAAAACAAAAGAAAAATCAATTGTTTGCAAAACAGTTGTTAAAATGTATTAATACTTATATACAAATACCAATATATGTAATAAAATATCAAATATATAAAGAAATATCAAATATATACAGTATATAAAATATATAAAAAATATACAGTATATAAGAAATGGGGTTAAATTACAAAAAATCTTATATATTGAAGGTTATAACATACCATTTTTAATATAAAATGTGAATAAAGAATATATGTGTTAATATACATAAATAAATAAATGTGTATATACACATTATAAAACTTTCTCTAACATATTATCTTTTTAATGAAAGGAGTTTTAATACACATTTAATAGAGAGTGCTTCATTCAATCCTGGGAAAGCTTGGGCATTTGTGACAATTTGCCATTTCAACTCATCTAACTCTAATAGCAACTGCCAAGGGCCTCCTCTAATGTCTAATGTTCTCACATGCCATGTCACAAATGCCCAAGCTTTCCCAGGATTGAATGAAGCACTCTCTATTAAATGTGTATTAAAACTCCTTTCATTAAAAAGATAATATGTTAGAGAAAGTTTTATAATGTGTATACATTACTAATATTTATGTATATTAACATATATTCTTTTATTCACATTTTATATTAAAAATGGTATGTTATAACCTTCAATATATAAGATTTTTTGTAATTTAACCCTATATACTGTATATTTTTATATATTTTATATACTGTATGTTTGATATTTCTAACAGGAAGACGCCAGTATTTGACGGGTTAACAAGGTCCGTGTCGTCTCACAAAGCGCAACAATTCCAATGGACCTTTATTAATTAACGGAACGGTTAATTTTCTTGGATCAGCCTGCAGCTATGCTTCCAGGCTTGTTTCCGCTCAATCTCCTCACAGGAACAGCTGACATCATTCAGCCTGGGCAAGGTAATGCAATATCATTTAACAACGGATCTATTTCTGAATAATGTGACTGGTCTGGTGAATAACGAGACAGTTTCAAACATACCATCAGTCACAGCTTTTTAGTAAAGACAATTTTTTTGAAGAGACTTTTAATAATAATGCTTCGCCTGGTGAACAAAGCAATGTGCAAGCAAATAACAATCTATTAAGTTTAATTAAAGAGTTTGACGTCAAGATGTTTAAGTGTAGAAAACTTCAACTTGAAGTTTCCTACCTTCAGGAATGCATTAATAAGAATGTCATTCCAAAGGGCCTCCGCCAGTGGCGTTATCCAGCAGGGCTCATTGCTGGGTCTCCTTTTCATCACGAATTATTAGAACTATTCGATCACCAAGCCCATGATTTTTTAAAAGCCTTAATTGTGTATTATAATACAGATATTGGTACTTTTAAAGCAGACCTTGACATGTTGGATCAAGTCATTAAAAATCATACTGACTTTAATCGATATAAGTTTGAATACTGCCGCATTTATAGCAGTATTGACACAACAATGGATAAACTCTTGCATACTAAAAAGAAAAAGCTAGCAAGAGACATTGAAGCTTATTCTAAACAACAAGCGTATCCAGACCCTCCTAACAGTCGTTTAAATACTGATATAAATGGCCCAGCAGTCAATTTAGGGCCACAAAACAATGGGCCTGATAACAACATTCCTTTGGCCGAAAATTCGTTAGGAGAGCCAGTTCGTCGTAGCGAAAGGCTCATTAATCGTAATAATAACAACAATGACATTGGAAGGGGCAATGAAAAGGCAGATCAGGGTTTTCAGTCCAGTTCCAATCCCAAATCCAACAATGGGAGGAAGAACAGGAACTGGACAACAACGAGGAACTCAACAGGAACCGAGGAGATAACTAACAGTGAGACTGTAGATTGTCGAAAGTTAAAATTTCCATTTCATCCAAAGGTGACTTTAAGATTTTTAATTACACCAGCCTATCAGTTGAAGGTGAAATGGTAGACTTTCTTTCTAAAGGACTTACATTTGTACCTTTGAAGGATATGAATTTAGCGGACATCATAATAGATTTAAAATTGTTTGTTCTCAAACTTAATTTAAACTTGTTGATGGGTAACAATTCTACTGTCATTAACCCCATCAAGATTGTAAGTACATTCAATCCAATATTGCATTCTGATCTTATAACCTTTGAAAGAATTTGCGAGTTTGATTTTAGAGCTATCAAACATTGTCCTATTAAGAAACCATGCAATAATAACTTAAGTGATGAAGAACGTGAATTTATTGCCTTACTAAAGAATTGTAAATTTAGAATTATGAAACCCGACAAAGGAGGGGGGCTTGTGTTTATGGATCAAGTTTTATACATTGATAAAATAGAGGCTCACCTCAGTACAGCGTCTTATTGTCAGGTATCTCTTAATGAAGTTAATGGGGCCTATAACAGAATAAAACAAGCCATTGAAGATCTATTTTTAGAAGCATCCATCGATATTGATTTGTATCACTATTTTTTGATGCTGGCCCCAAAAATTCCAGCAATATTTGGCACCCCAAAGATTCATAAATCATTGGAAGAACCTCCATTTAGAATCATTGTAGATGGGCGAGGTTCTATTACATATGGGTGTGCCAAATATATTGACAGTATTTTAAAACCATTTCTTGAAACTGAAGTACAAATTTGTAGAGACTCATGGTCCTTTTTACAGAACATCCACAAGTTAGAATATAAACCAAATTGTTTTTTTCTAACTATAGACGTCAAAGATCTATATGCTGTCATCCCCAAAAGCCTAGGTATTTAATGGGTTTCTGAGTTCCTTTTGAGTAAAAAAGCTGATCACAATATTATTTATTTAGTGACTTCTTTACTAGACATTATTCTTACTAATAACTATATGACTTTTAACAACAATTTTTATCTACAGAAGTCAGGTGTAGCAATGGGCTCCCCATGCGGTGGCAGTTTTGCCAATACAGTGATGGCATATTGGGAGCATTCACATCTTTTCCTTGACTCATTATTTCAACACAATGTCTATTGGTACACCAGGTACCAAGATGACATGTTTTGCATATGGACAGGTGACTATGGTGAAATTCCAGCTTTTATTGACAATATATCTAAGACTACATCATTTTTGGAATTCACCTACACTATTGGCACTGATTCCATCAATTATCTAGATATATTATTGGAGAAGGATAAACCCAATCATTGTTTTAAGAGCAATATCTATAGGAAGCCAACCTATTCTAATAGTTTTTTGCATTATACCAGTTGTCATCCTCACCATCAAAAACGTGCCGTAATTAAGGGCCAGATGGTGAGAGCAGCGAGAATGATATCGGATGACACGGATTTTGAACATGAATGCAACCTATTAGAAAAAATGTTTTTGAATAGAGGTTATGCTAACAATATCATCACAGCGTTAAGGCTGGAAGTTGAACAAAAAAGAGCCAATGGATTTTTATTCCTTTATTGAATTCTTACAAATCATTTGAACAGAATTCAAACCAAACAGTAGTTGATAGTAACTCAGATTCAGAAGCAACAATCAATAATTCTATTACCCTCACTACATCAACTAAAGTGTCATACCAGACCAGTTTTTCGCATATGTATTCAACTGATTCTGACCTCATTAAGAACATCTTATATAAAAATTGGGCCATAATTAGTAGTAATGAAACACTTTTAAAATCATTAGGGAATAAACCCAAAATAAGTTATAAATGTGGGTTGAACCTCAAAAATATTTTAGAAAAGAAAAATAACATATGTCACACACATTCCAGGATTAAAGGCATGTTTAAATGTGGCTTTTGTCCACAATGTAAATACATCTTAGTTGCCAATTCCTGCAACATTAATGGTACTAAATATCACCTTAATTGTAAATTTAATTGTGATACTAAGGCAGTTACATATGCAGCTTTATGTCAAATGTGCGATGCCTTTTACATTGGTAAGACGGAACGCAAATTTAAACAACGAATATACGAGCATTGTAATGCAATTCATAAAAAAGATCCCAATAATGCCTTAGCCAAACACACAATTCATAATCCAACACATTCTTTTAAATTTATAATTTTGCAGCAGAGAACATTAGACATTAGAGGAGGCCCTTGGCAGTTGCTATTAGAGTTAGATGAGTTGAAATGGCAAATTGTCACAAATGCCCAAGCTTTCCCAGGATTGAATGAAGCACTCTCTATTAAATGTGTATTAAAACTCCTTTCATTAAAAAGATAATATGTTAGAGAAAGTTTTATAATGTGTATATACACATTTATTTATTTATGTATATTAACACATATATTCTTTATTCACATTTTATATTAAAAATGGTATGTTATAGCCTTCAATATATAAGATTTTTTGTAATTTAACCCCATTTCTTATATACTGTATATTTTTTATATATTTTATATACTGTATATATTTGATATTTCTTTATATATTTGATATTTTATTACATATATTGGTATTTGTATATAAGTATTAATACATTTTAACAACTGTTTTGCAAACAATTGATTTTTCTTTTGTTTTTTTAAAGCAATAGCACTTTAATGATTAATTAAGGTCTTAATTGACGTTAGTATTTAAATTTTGGCTGTCTGTGGTTAACTGTTTTGTCTGAAGAAGGCTTGGAATAGTCCAAGCCGAAAGCGCTTACATTAAACAGTTTTAATACTCAATTTGTGCTGCTGACTCCTATTGTTTCCAGTTTTACAAGTTTTTAGTTGTTTTCGGAGTTTTTGTCAGTGTCATGTGCTATGTGTTGTCTCTTGACCAAGGCCAGGATATACTTGGCATGCCTGTGTCTTCCTACAGACACATCCTCTGAGTCCTCCCGTGCGTGTGGCTGTGGGGACCTAGGCACTGGTGGGGAGCTGAGTATCCCTTCCCTTTACTGACTCTGCTGCAGCTGTTTCCGCAGGATCATATTATGTAGCATGGCACATACTGTGAACATCTGTGCACATGTGGCTGGAGAGTACTGCAGGGCTCCACCAGATACATCAAGGCACCAGAACCACAACTTCAGCAGCCCAAATGCATGCTGTATGATGTTCCTAGTTTGTGTGTGTGCCTCATTATGGTGTTCTTCTGTGGGTGGGTGTGCATTTCTGATGGGTGTCATCATCCACAGTTCCAGTATGTAGCCAGCATCTCCCAGTTAATGGCCATGCAGGATGTCCCCCTCTAGTAACCATCTGGTACAGGTGTGATGCATGCCAGATATGGTAGTCATGATAACTGCCACTGCTGCCAGCAAACGCATTCATGATAATCCCTTGGGCATTGCACATCACCTGGCAATTGATGGAACAATACTGTTTGTAGCTGATGTAGATTCTACCCACCTCACCTCGTGGTGCCTTGATGTGTAGAAGTGCAATCTATGACACCTAGTACCTCAGGGTAATGTGCTACATGGTAGAAGTGTTGCATACTGCTGGCCCATGCCACAGGGGTGAGAGGAAAGTAAATGTGCTCATTGGCATATGGTAGCGTGGCATCCAGGAACTGGTGGACTACCCTGGATGCTGATGCCTGCGAGATCCCCATCATGTCCCCAGTTGGTCTTTGGAAAATACCTATAGCTAGTATGCTAAGAGCTACACATACCTTTATCTCCATTAGGATGAGTTCCCTTCTGTTGGCTCTGAGTGTGAGTTGAGGGCGGCAGAGATCAGTGAGTTCTTGAGGTATGTCCCTATCCACCCCTTAGTGCTCTACAATCTCCAGCTCATGTAGCTCCTGGAAAGTTACCCTGGGCCTGAACCCTCTTCTCCTTCTCAGTCTAGGCCTATTGTCAGCAGCAGCACTGACCCTAGCATGTAGCACATACAGATGTAGCAGACTGCAGCAGCCTTTAGCATGCCGTCAGTTAAAAATCCTTAGTCTGTACTCCACTGATGCAGAGTATGTGGAGAAATCAGATTGTAGGGTGTATGCAACCTTTAAAGTGCTCTTCTGTAGGTGCAGCCTACGTGACTGGCCACCTGTGATGCATTCCACCTGCCAGGTACATCATTAAGAACATTCAACGGTCCTAGTTTAAATGAAACATGGGTCATCAGTAATTAATATGTTATTGGCTTTCTTATCCAATATTTTTTTTGACAGCCTTCTTTTTTTCAGCATAGCTGTGCTCTGTTCAAACATGTGAAACATGCACCCAGAAAGTAAACAAAGCTTAGCAGAAGTGTACACACACACACACACACACACACACACACACACACACACACACACACACACACACACACACACACACACACACTGCTTAGCACAGTGGCATGCCATGCAAACAGGTGCAACTGAGCTTCAATGAGCTTTCAAGTCCTCAGACATCCCCCCTTGAAGTCAGCTACCTTTTCTGTGGACAACAACATGGCTCTGTGCCTAAACAGAAGGGGTATGCGGACATGGGTGCCCATTTGTGCTATTCAGTAACCCCAACTCATTTGCATAGGGATCCATGCACACAACCTGGAAACTTCACAGTTCTAGGCCCTGGCTCATTAGTAACAGCACCATTTCACCATTGTAGATACTCCACACAGGGTCCTGTAATACATTTCTGTCACATACTATTAAATTTGGTTTTTCTACTTTTTTTTTTTTTTTTTTATAAAAGCTTGTTTGCACACTGCGGTGTGCCATGCAAACATACGCAGATCATTAAAAAAATATATATTTTAAATTATTTCCTTTACATTTTTGGGCACACAATGGATAGTTATGCTTATATATGTATGTGCTATGCCATTTCTGCCATCTACCTATGTTTTTACAACCCCTGTTGTCTAAAATACTGTGCGCAGAATTTTTCCATGTACACTAGGGACACCAACACAGGGTCTTCACGGCTGCCGATCTGTTTGCTGGATTGCTCTACCTCCCTCATTTGCATGAAATTCACCTGCGTAAGAGGTGATTTATATACCACAGATACTTCTTTGTTGGCACGTGTGTGCGTGCCTCCCAGTTGTGTTTACTGAATCGCAAACCTGCTTACTTTCATGTAAGCAGTGTGCCACGATGCCTATATGGTAAAAAGACCATGTAGGCTTTATTAGGCTCCCCCCTTCCTCTCTGCCTCCTGACTTTTTCCCTGTTCCTCACTTGGGACATAGCTTTCCTAACACCCCTCATCACCTTTCTTATGCCTCCCTTTAAAGCAATAAATCACTTAACCTTCTTATCCTCTTTAATAGCTGACTTTATTGTACTTCTTAAACTACTACACCTATGTCTAATTAGCACAACCAAGCTATAATTCTATCATTTCTTCGCTGTTAATGCTCAGATCTGCTAATTTCCTCTAATACTTTGCTTGATATATCTTATACACCACTCTTCTATCTGTAAAGTCTTAGTACAAGGTTTGAAAAGTAAAATGTAAAGTTAAAGTTGGTGAATGCCAATATAAATTTTATTATGCTAACTATTATACTATGCATTCACTGAAACCACATTATGAAATTTATTTTAAGTAACAATTGCATTAAATATGATACCTTAAGCTTTTCTGCCAATGTATCTGCTGAAAAGGACACTTGTGCCCAGTCTGACTTTCCTGGTAAACAAATGTCTATAAATAGGTCTAGCAGAGTGTGTGTAGCCATATGTTTCTCACAGCACTCTCTTCACTTGCTAACTTACTTCCTCCGCTAAATAAGTGTCCCACTGTTCATCTTTATGCCTGTTTGGCTAATGTTGGATACCAAATCCAGTTCTAAAAGGTTTTATTAAACGTAATAAGTGTAGTGTATCAGAAACAATTCCCCTTAAAGACTTCTGTGCTATGTGTGTCTTTTTACCTCATCTTGGCATGATATGGAGATTCCTGAGCGCCAGTGAGTAATTACAGGAAAATGAAGTGTTGCACTGAAATGCACACATTTTCTGCTTCTCTGATACACTGTAAAATGTATTGAAAGCAGTCTGACAATATGAGATGGAATCAGCATGAGTGTAAAATACCCATGGTAAATTAACGACAATGTGAAGATTGGTTTAATAACAGGACTGTAGCATTGGCATGGACTGCTACCTTTTCTTTTCAGTGGCATTGTTTTATTTTTAGGTACATGGAAAACGTCCTGCAATATACACTTGTCCAATCTGTTGCCTTCCCTTTTTTTTTTGCTTGGGCGGTTAACATTTCTATGTATATACATGTATACAAAAGTATGTGTATATATAATTGCCAATTTTTTTTAAATCACATTATTTGTGCTACCATGGGGGTGAAAGTTTTTAATGTATATTGCTGTTTCATCATGCAGCAGTTTTTAATGAAATCAGAAGGTGTTTAGCATTTCATTATTTGACTTTGTTTTTGTCCCCCCATTCAAGTAAATTATAGGTAGGTTTTGTAAACTACTGCAAGGGTATTAATGATGCAGTTATAGTATGACAGAATCAAGCTTAACTGACTGCTAGTATATTACATAAATATACTGATGATACAGCACACTTTGAAGTGACTGAGGCATCTACTACCTAACGAACATTCTTGCACTCAGTCCATAAGCACAGCTCCCCCCCAGAAGCTAAAGTAATTCTATGCATATTGGAAGGGGTGCACACATGTGCTCTAGTGCAGTTCATTTGCATAATGTCAAAGGAAAAATATACTTTAAAAATGATCAATACATGATAGGTTTAGGTTAAGGCACTTTAATCTTGCAGCAAGGAGACAAAAACCTGCTAATACAGAGTTTGTCTAACTAAAATCAAGAAGTAAATTCATCTTTATACACTTTCTAACGAGACATTGCCTACCAAGCTGATGTAGCAGATCAAAAAATTTTAACATCAGCATCACATGGCAGCTGTTTATCCATAATTTTATGCTTGCACTATCAATTTTATGAAAAACTTCCTAAGAAAAACAATGTGGCCTTGGTGACCACCGGTTAGATACAGTTTCCCACTATGTTATGTTTCTATTCAAGGTGCTACAACTAATTCAATCACAAAGCAAGTACAGATTCTTCAAGCAGTCCTTTGTCTTATGTATCTCTTATTCTTCCGCAGCTGTGCATGTTCTCATAACACGAACAGAGCTGATTGTTCAAAATCATAACATTATAGAATATAGCATTGTTTCATTTATGACTTCCTGGCCTAGCAGATAATCATCTGCTTCTCTGTACATTTCCAAAAGGCATAAACATGAATTTTGCTGTGCTAGCAATTACTAGGTCAGGGGGCATCTTGCAAGTTTTCAGAAAGCATACTGCAGTTTCAAAAAGCATCTTATAATTTCACACAGAATTAAGCTGTATATAAAATAGAATGAAAATGTGTTAATTCTTTTAGCTTCTAATAAGCATTAGACATATACATAAATGCATATTTCTCTGACATTTCCCCCCTGTTAATACTTTTTATTCTATTTTCAAAAGCATAAACAGATTACTTCTTCTCCTAACCTCTTCCATTCTGGATTTGCCATTAAGAGAGTCATGTAGTTTAGACTTATGAAAGCATTTCAGTTTTCAACAACTCTTCAATTTCAGTACTTTGATACAAAGTCTCAGAAACCGACATATCTATAAAATCTTTGATTAACTTTTTCATGCAGGGAATACCACAACAAATAAATGCTCCGAATAGGAGTAATCCCACACAAATGGCAATCAGGATGTTCATTAGGATGGAACCCCATCCCCCAAATAAATTCTGGAAAAAGTCCATCAGTGGGTTTGGGCATGGTTTGGTCATGGTCGACACTTGCTGAATCACCTCAAGATGGTTGTTTATCATGTGCTGGTTGTCAGGAATATACAAACAGCATTCTTCTTTGATTAAAGCACACGTACCACCTCTCGCCACTAGGGTGAAGTCAAGAGCCATGCGGTTTTGAAGTACCACAGTTTTCATAGCATTTAGTTCATCAGTCACTAATTCGAGAGCATAAAAAGTTGCATTGCTCATAACTTAGAGACGTTTGGACAGTTTTCTCAGCTCCCAAAACGATTTCACTGCGCCATATGCAGGGGCTATGCCTGCCCATGATATAATAGTGTCACTCAAGTCCATATGTGTCAGTTTATCTTTGTTTTTCAAAGAGTTATGGTTTTTCCATCCTGCTTCGATTCATTCCACTGGATTCTTGGGTCTCTTGATTGGACTTCTAGGTTTACTGCTAACCTCTCTGACGTTTCGAATTTTCCCCTGAGGCTAAGCTGCAGTGTGTCATATGGCCGGAACCAGGTAACCCAAAAAACAACTGCCTGGTCCAATTCTCAGGTAGCCATTTATATGCTTTTTTCCCACAAACAAAATAACAATTCTCTACTTTAGTATTGATATATGCTTGCCCTGCATGAAACATTTTCTTGTCAATAATAGAAAGCTGCTTCAAAAGAACAGGATTATGCTGTATTTCACTAACAGTTCTCTTCATTTTTTTCAAAATATGAGTCATAGTTTGTATCACAGATAGTTTCTGCCTTATTAGCCTTAATGTAACATTTATAAGAAACAGTCACATTGCAATTGCTCCAACCCACCTGAATAGTGTCATTTTTATAAAAACATACAAGCCCTTTTTGTGTAACAGGTAGGTACAATGCTATTTTGTCTTGTGATTTCACGGGTGTAGTATCAAAAATCAAGTTTTCCCAGCTCTCATTGACCCCTAGGGGGACAGCAGTCATCAATAATTCCCTGTATGCTGTTGGTATAGCTGTGCAAATCCAGCAGTTTGAAACATTAAAAGTCTCAGCATGCACATATTTAATTGCTTGGTAAGTGTTAATGTTTGGATGCCAGTCAATAAGTAATGTATCACGTTTGTTCAGTTCAACTCGTGTGGCTGGAAAAAGGAAATGCCACAGCAAAAAGATCATTGTTATCAGTATAGCTATCAGAATAATCATGCAAATTTTCTGAGGTTGTTCTGCATCCCTGTTTACTCTATACCTGGTCATTTTGTTCTCGTTGTACAACAGTAACAAGGTTTTTGTCCAGTTCAAAGTTCTTAACTAATTTACAGTGTGTCAGATGAATCCTGGACACTCGCTCTGTGATCTTGACTGCAGTGGGTGTTGACAGTAGCACCTGGTATGGTCCTTCCCATTTCGGAGAACTCCAATTCTTTTTCTTCATGACTTTCACCCAGACCGACGTGCCGGGGACTATTGCTGCTTCTGATGGTCTGGCTTGTTCTTTATCTGAAACAGAATTTAACTGCAAAAGTTTGTTATTCAAAAATCACCTCATATACTCTGTAAGTGAACTGTCAGCCTCCTGGTCTGCAGGCATGAGAGGTTTCCACTGAGGTGTATAATATGCCCTCCCAAACAAAATTTCAAAAGGAGTTAACCCTTTTACATTTGGAACAGTTCTCATACTCGACAGCGCCAGAGGCAGACAGTGCACCCAGTTCATTTGTGTCTCACTGATCAATTTCCTAAGTTTGGTTTTCAAAACTCCATTATGCCTCTGTACTAATCCTGCAGATTGGGGGAGGTATGCACAATGTTTTTTCAGAGAAATCCCAAAATAATGGCTCAATTGTTGTATAGTTTGATATACAAAGTGTGTGCCATTTTCACTATAAATCTTTTCTGGTATGCCAAATCTAGGAATAATTTCTTTAACGAGGACTTTTGCAACAGTAGCTGCATCTGGATTTTTAGTCGGAAAAGCTTCCACCCATTTGGAAAACATATCTATAATGACAAGGCAGTACTTTTTATTTTCACATTTGTTCAGCTCTATAAAATCCATACAGATAGTATGGAACAGATATGGTGATGTAGGGAAACTCCCTTGCTTAGGCTTCAATGCCCCCTGTGCATGATGCTTGTTACAAACATGGCATGCTGCACAATTTTTTTTTGTGTAGTTTGTAAATCCATACGTTGTAAACACTCGATTCACTAACTGTACCATCCCCCCTGTTGAGACATGGCACTGCCCATGGCTCAACAAAGCTGCATATCTAAACAAGTTAGATGGTAAAATTGGTTTTCTCTCATTGGAGATGTACAGCCCTTTCTCAAGAATTGCTCCTCATTTATCCATTTTTGTTTTTCTACATTTGTAGTAAGTGTCTGCATTGTTTTTTTCTAAGTCTAAAATCTCAGATGGTTGTAATTCCTCACTCAAAAGAAATACTCCTGAAGCTGAAGCTGCTTGCTTTGCAGCTGTATCAGCTCTCGCATTACCTTTTGAAATCCTATACTGTTGTTTGGTATGAGCTACGCATTTACAAATAGCTACTTTCTGAGGTAACTGAATAGTCTAACAAATCTAAAATAAATTGCGCATGATTAATTGGTTTACCAGTAGATGTTATCATTCCTCTATTTTTCCACTGCTGCACAAAAACATGTACAGTAGAAAAAGCATACTTGCTGTCAGTAAAAATGTTCACTGCTTACCCTTTGCCAAGGTACAGCCCTTGTTAAAGCAATCAATTCTGCTGCTTGTGCAGATAAGTTGTGCGGTAAAGACTTTGCTTCTAAAATCTCAGTATCAGAAACTACTGCATACCCCACTAGATTCTGTCCTGTAGGACCCCTCCTACACGAGCAGTCCATGTAGTATGTCACCTCGGCATCATCCAAGGGAACATCCGTGAGATCTTTTCTAGGTAGTGTCTTTTGCTCAATCTCCTGCAGGCAGCAGTGTGGTTTGCCATCTGCAGGGGTTGGGAGCAAGGTTGATGGATTCAAAGTTGTGCATCGTTCAATTGTCATATGAGGTTGGCTCAACAGTATAGTCATACAGAAAAGATGTCTAGCAGGAGAAAGATATGCTACTTTTTCTTGCAGTAAAATAATTGCGACTGTATGAGGCACTCTCAATGTGAGAAGGTGGAATAATACTACTGAGGCTGAAGCCCGCACTGCCATTGCAGCTGTGACTACTGCTTGTACACAGTGGGGCAGGGATCACACCACTGGGTCTAGCTGTGATGAATAGTAAGCTATGGGGCGTTGTTTGTCCCCATGCTGCTGTGTTAACACTGATGTCATATAACCCTGCTTACCTACAGTTTGGAAAAATCGTTTATGATAGTTCAGTAATCCTAAAACTAATGAGGATGCTATTAGTTGTTTCAATTTGCAGAAAGCTGATTCTGCTTCTGGTGTCCACTGTAATAAATCTTGTGCTGCCATAGGCTTCTTGAATATCAAGTTAGTCAGTGGAGAAGATTCCAAGGCATAGTTTGGAATCCAACTCCGACAAAAATTAGTAGTACCTAGGAAGGACATCATTTCCTTCTTGGTAGTTGGTCTGGGTGCTTGTAATATTGCTATTTTTCTGTCTTAATATTCTGCCCTCTTTGGATATTACATATCCCAGGTATTTGACCTGTTTTTTCCAAAGTTGCAGTTTATTTTTGTTTACCTTGTGTCCTTGAGTAGCTAAAAATTATAGTAATGCTATGGTATCTTCTCTGCATTCTTGCTGGGTGGGGGCTGCCAGCAGAATGTCGTCTACATAAAGTAAAATCTGGCTGCCTTTCAGTGGGATAAATCCCATCAGGTTACTTGCTATTTCCTGTGCGAATATTGTTAGACTCTCACAATATCCCTGTGGTAGTCGCATATATGTATACCTTTTCCCCTGAAATGTAAATGCAAACCAATGTTGGCTGTCAGGGTGAATCAGTATTGAGAAAAACACATTGCTAATATCTACCACAGAAAAATACTTTTGTTGAGGTTTCAAATCATTTAATAAGGTGTGTGGATCCGGCACCGTTGGTGCCCTAGGTATAACTGCGTCATTTACAGCTTGTAAATCTTGGACCATATGCCATTCTCCATTTGCTTTCCTAACAGGAAATAAGGGTGTATTACATGGTGAATCGGGAGATTCTATCAATACTCCTTCCTTAAGTAAGGCTGCTATTATATGTTTGATTCCTACTTCTGCACCCTTTTTCAAGGGATACTGTCTCTTTTGAGGTCTAAATGCTGACTTTGGTGAGATAGTAGCTGGTCCTGCTGTACGAATAAGTCCTACATCTGATTTTCCTGTTGACCAGAGAGTCTCTGGTATGTCTCGTAAGGCTTTTTCCTCTTCTTCTAGTAAGAGTGCTACTCAGCTGTCCTCACTTGCCTGCAAGTGTACAGCTGGGTGTGTCTGTGTTATCCAATTCAACTTCTGCTTTTGTACTCCCTGCTCTGAAAATTCTAACTTTGTCTGTTTTTCCCACCTTGTGACTTTTTCTCCTAGGTCTGCCCACTTCACGTTTTTATCTTTAGTCAAACTCACATGTGGTAATTGATTAGATTTGTAAAGTGATAGGAATTCCTGGGGCAGTGAACAGCTTACTACACTATTTCCTTCTATGTCCCAGTACAAATTTCGTAACACTAATCTGTTACCATGGTTTCTAAACAGTTCTTGCTCATATTCTTTATCAGGTCCTGGTTTGCTACAGTAATATAGAGTGCAATGCAACAAATGCTGTTTATCAGTGTCAAGGGAGGGGGATTTACTGATGACTACGTTCATCAGTTCTTTGGTTATTGCCCCTGGACCAGTCGTAACCAAGTCCTGGCTGTACCAACAAAATGTTTCACCCTCCGGTCACACTACAAAAGTATCCATTTGTCGCTGTGCTTCCATACCCTGCATAGTTGGAACTACTGCTATGCCAAATATCTGCATTAGGTCTCTGCCCAAAAGATTCACTGGACATTTTGCAGAAACAACAATTTTGCTTTTCTGGGTCATCCCTGAAACAGGGTCAGTTATTGCTATATTGTGGGAGAGTGGCTCCCGATACAGCTGTCCATTAGCTGCTTTCACTAATATGTAGTCAAGTGATTCTGAATTTTCTGGTAGTTTAGAAGGCTGTAGCAGGGTCCGTGAAGCCCCTGAGTCACACAGGGATTTAACTTCCCTCCCCTCTACCAGAAGTGTTACTTCCGGTTTTGTGTCTGCTATGTAGAGCTCTAGGCTCAATAATGCCAAGTCTAAAATTTCATTTTCTTCATTATCTGTGATTTCATGCACATCCTCTATTTCTTCTATCACATTCTCTACTCCTTCTATCACATTTGTACTTGTCTTTTCTTGATTATTCCTTTCCAGTGATTCTTGACTATCATATAGTCAGTCCTCACCCTCCTTGCCTTCTGTGGTTACCTTTTTATTTTGCCTGCAATCCCTTGCTAAATGTCCCTTTTTTTCCGCATTTAAAACATTCACCTCTTTTCTTTCTCTCTTCAAAGTCCTCTGATCGTTTATCAGATTGTTTGTTTCCCTGGGCATTTTTCTTACCCTTCTTCTTGGTCTGTACTACAAAGACTTCTGATCCATCTTCTACTGCAAATACTTGAGTTTTCTTTTTCTTTTTGCTATTAAAATGCCTTTCGGCATGTCTTGCATACTCAAGTAATGACTGTAATTTACTTGTACGATGATCTACCATGTGCTTTGTAATAAAGCTGCTAATGGGTGCAATATTGCCTTTCAAAAATGCATTCTTTAGCTGTTGCTCATATGGGGAATCATGTGTTTGGTCTTCAGGTACCTGCATTCCACAATGGTTATTAAAACACTCTAATAATCTGGCATAATATCTATCAACAGTTTCACCTTCTTGTTGAATGCATTGATTAATGCAAGTCCAGTCAGCCCTAGGCTTCCATTTCTCAGAGATTCGGTCTGTCAGACCTTTCACTCTGTTATCCAGTTCTGCGTTACTATGTGGGAGTGGCCTATGTTCTGCGTCACGGAGATTCCAGTTGCCACTGATCATGTGCCAATCTGGACCTATGATTTGTTTGACTACTTTCTCTACTTCCTCTCCATTTAAATGGTAACTTAACCTCATGCCCTGTAAGTCTTCTAAGAATTTTCTAAAATTAACTTTCGGATGGAGAATTCCCTCTGTGGCTTTCCGGATGTCTTCCGGTGTCCATGGTCTATATACTAGAAGAGTTGGGTCCTGTCCTGCTTGTCCTGCCTGTGGATTTGGTACTTCTATGAGTGGACATATCTCTTCTTCACTCATAGCTTGTGAATTTTTACTTATTTCATACAATTCAATATCCCCTCTTAAGTTGCGTGTTCGCGACCTAGATTCGATAGGATCTCTGACAAACGGTTTTGGTTTTGCAGGAACAGCTGGATATAGCGGCGGTGAATCAGCTTGTCCACTCGCTTCATATTCCGGTAAGGGAAGTGGAAGGGGTGGAGGGGCTGTTGCTATTACCAAGTTATTGTCTTCTTTATCTAAAAACATTGCTTTTGAATTTTTATTCTTTTGTTCCCTGCAATTTGCTTCCTCAAGCCACCTGTGTGCCTGAGGAACTCCTAATTGACGTTGCTTTTTTATCTGAAATTTCGCGTCTGTTTTAAGTTGTGTGACAAGTTTGATAAGTGAAGGTTTATCTAAATTACCATCAAATTTCTATTTATTAACCCATTTTGTATAGTACCTAACTTTGTCGGCACGCTGTAATTGCATATATTTCGCGTCTTCGGTTAAAGGCGGGTCTCGGGAACTTTTTGTGCACTTATTTCCCATGTTGTCTTAACTTAGTTAGAAATTGTTACGTAACCCTTTTTATTACGTGGTACCACAATTTATACTTCTTCACAGTCTGTCTAGAATAACTGACTACCTATCCTGTTTCCCTGATCTATGACAAGACAGCAATCTTTTTTGTCCCTGATTTACAACAAATCTCCTGACAAAAACAAATACTGTAACAAGTCCCTGATCTGAAACAAAGAAAAGGTAAAATCCTCCTTACCTGAGCCTCCGTGATTGATCTCTTCACTGGAAATGTTGACTCGTCCTCCAATCGCAGATCAGAAACAGTGGCTGGTTTCTTTTGAATGACAATTCTGTTGGAGGTCTTTTCAAAGCAGAAGAACCAATGTGGCTTCTTCCCCATACGGTTTCATGCCACCAGGCCCATCTGCCCTGAGCTGGAGTGAGAGATGTTTCCGGTCCAAAGGACCAATCTGTCAAAGGAAAAATATACTTTAAAAATGATCAATACATGGTAGGTTCAGGTTAAGGCACTTTAATCTTGCAGCAAGGAGACAAAAACGTGCTAATACAGAGTTTGTCTAATTAAAATCAGGAAGTAAATTCATCTTTATACACTTTCTAACAAGACATTGCCTACCAAGCTGATGTAGCAGATCACAAGCTTTAACATCATCATTACATAGCAGCTGTTTATCCATAATTTTCTGCTTGCACTATCAATTTTATGAAAACCTTCCTAAGAAAAACAACGTGGCCTTGGTGACCACTGGTTAGATACAGTTTCCCACTATGTTATGTTTCTATTCAAGGTACCACAGCTAATTTGAGCACAAAGCAAGTACAGATTCTTCAAGCAGCCCTTTGTCTTATGTATCTCTTTTTCTTCCGCAGCTGTGCATGTTCTCATAACACGAACAGAGTTGATTGTTGAAAATCATAACATTATAGAATATAGTATTGTTTCATTTATGACTTCCTGACCTAGCAGATAATCACCTGCTCCTCAGTACATTTCCAAAACGCATAAACATGAATTTTGCTGTGCTAGCAATTATTAGGTCAGGGGGCATCTTGCAAGTTTTCAGAAAGCATACTGCAGTTTCAAAAAGCATCTTATAATTTCACACAGAATTAAGCTGTATATAAAATAGAATGAAAACATGTTAATTCTTTTAGCTTCTAATAAGCATTAGACATATACATAAATGCATATTTCTCTGACACATAATATATTTAAAAATCAGCACAATTTACACCAATAGACTTAAGCCCATCATTTTCAATTTTGATGAAACACAGTTATCATAAACAGTCCTGATAAAGCATGAGCAAACTAAGAGAAATTTGTAACAGAATGAACAAGCAGAAATTATTAGAACAGCACTTCAGTTTGTAAAATAAGGAAGACCTACTGTCTAGAAGCCTTTGTTTACCATTAAGACAATAATACTTCAAAGTCTTATGAAAAATAGGACTTGGGATGTGTAAGGTGCCTTTTTTCTGCAATCTGAATGTGTTCACATGCTTTCTGGCCTAAAATTACATTCATAATGGTTAAAGAAAGTAAATCAGTAGCAGAGAAGATTATGCAGTACCAAAAATTACCTAGAACCACACTATAACCGGCATATCCACATAACACTTCACAGTTAAGTACCAGTTTGAAGATTTACAGAGGACATATAATACTGCTATCAATATATGTATGTCATTTGTGTTAGTAAACTATTAATAAAGTATATGTGTCTTGTGTGAGAAACTGATTTAATTGTGGGCCAAAATACATGCTTTTAGGTTTCAACATAATGCAGCAACACCAAGGTTTAAGAAACAAGAGAGACAACTTTAGTGTGGAGGAGAACCACACCCTTGTGTATGCTCTGAACACATGCAGGATTTTTTTATTTGGGAAAGGAAGGCTAAAGCAGACAGAGAGAGCTAAGGCATAAAATCAAATAGTGGATTATATTAATGGAGTAAGGGGAAAGAACCACACACACATTGCCATAGTTTAGAAAAAGAGCAAATGACTAGTAGGACTTGGAAAAGACCAAAGCTAGGCAGAAGGCAAATGCCCACAGCAGCACTGATGGGATTCCTTCCTCACTCCAGCCATTAACGCCTGATAAGGTGCACCTTTTCTCCATAAGGGTTATTGACTTCAGTGTAGATAGGGATGCCACAGGAGTCATCATAAGTACAGTGGACATCAGCAATTTCAGACCACTGCAGTACCCTCAGTCATGGAGTGTAGAAGGTTAGTGCATAGCTAATGGCAATATTTGTTATGATGACACATAAAGCTCATGTTACATACACACATATAACCCTTAACATTTTCCATGATGGGGTGCTCCATCTATATCAGTCATACAAGAAAGTGCACATTGTGTGCATGATAAGTGTGACCATTATCTGTTTATAAATAAATTATTTTTATTGTCAGAGGTATCAGTAATCATATCATCACGTATTCTTTCACAGGGTCAGTACCAGAACCAAACACTTCCAATGTCCCAGTGCAGCAGTCTGATGCTGACACAGATTGGCTTTCGTTGATCATAGCATAACTCTCATATTTATGACACTGCTTGATGACAGCGGCACAAAGTTGTAAAGTATACTGTCAGGACAACCTCCAACCCATTGGCAGTGCCACAGGCTCGTGAGCATAATGAGTTTATAACATTACAATCGGGGAGGGGAACACCACATAACTCAACACTACTGTCCTGTGAACAACTTGAACATCTTGAGGAATACATTACCATTTCAGACTTAGCAGTACCCATTAATAATAATAATAATAATAATAATAATAATAATAATAATAATAGCAATGTATTTTAGACTTCCTGGTTAGGGGTCGCCACAGTGGATCACCGGTCTGCTAATGATTGGCAATGGAGTTTTACGGTGCTGAGGTGCCAGCCCGATGCCCAGCCTTCACTGAAGGCACACCCATTCATGCACAGACCTACCTGCATGTCTTTATCATTTAAGCAGCCGCAGGGAGAACATACAGACTTCACACAGAAGGAACTCCGGCCAAGAATTGAACCGAAGAACCTCTTGCTGTAAAGCAACAATGCTATAAGAATAATAATAATAATAATTGTATTAAACACTCTTCAGGTAGTAACAGGGTGCACTGTAAGGCAGCCCAAGACTCATCCAGGCAAGGGAAACCGGTGTTCAGCAGGCAGATAAATATACTGATTCACATGTGCAAAGAGTATGTTAAGGAACTGTCGAAGTATCCTAAAGCAGAAGCCTCAGAAATACCCAGCATGTCCCCAATTTGGTACCATGACAAATGTAGTGCATGTTATACATACCTTTGTGTTCACAGGTATAGAAAGACCACTCAACCCTCCATTTCTCATCTATGGGCCATACAAACTCTCTAATGCCCATACTATATCCCTGTCTACTCTAAATCTTTCTAGAATTTCTTGGTTGGTAAAGTTAAAATAACTCAGTCTTTGTCTGTATCTGCATCACCCTGTGCATCTGTTTTTTTTTTTTTTTTTTTTATGGAAAATACACAACTTTTTTATAAGGCATTTGCACTGAAACACATTAAAAAAGTGACTTTGCAGAGGGAAAGCTGCCTTATTTGCATAAAATAGTCCAAAAGTTTTCAGTCAATCCTTATTTACATGTCATTACAGACTCTTCTTTGGCATATGAAATCTGTAACACATCAGTGCAGCCACGTCAGATGAATCATGAGTAGCACTCAGCAAACAGTTCCACAATGCGTGAGCACACTGACTATAAATATCACCCTGTCTGACTTCCCTTATGTGATATTTTGCAACAAATTTTTGTCTATTTTTAAACTGACCCAGCAGCATTTCCTTCTGTTTCAATTCACATTTAATAACTGCTTAATGTCAGCTATGCAACTCTTTCATGTACCTGTATTGCAGCATTCTTAAAAGAAATGAAAATAAATTTGGAAGAAAACAATTTGGTCTTGCCTTTTTTAACTGAAATACTAATCAAAATATTATTAGCCAAAATATGTAATGTCTCAGATAGCCTCACTAGATTTGTGCTTGTGCAAAACTGGGGGCATGTTGGGTATTTCTGAAGCTTCTTCCTCCAGGATACTCCAGGATAGCATGTTAGAAAAACGTTGTATTATTCAGACCACTCTCATAAAATTAACGTCAACTCTATATCATAAAGAACATCTTCCAGTCAATTAACTTACAGGAAATGTCTTTTTAAAGATCTCTTAAATGCTTATCGATACATCTCCATTAAACCTTTTTTTTTTCAGGGAGACAAGTCCTCCACACCCCCCGAACTTATATACACCAACTCCAAGATTATCATACCTCAGAGAAAAGAGAATATTTTGTGAAATGTCCATCTTAGACTTCATATATGTAAGTCCATTTTTTTAGACATTCAGTCTCCATGTTTCAGTACAACTCTATCTAACAGCTTACAACATTTCAAAAGATCATATACACACACACAAACATATATGTATGTATGTGTGTGTGTGTATTTACACACACACACACACACACACACACACACACACACACACACACACACACACACACACACACATATACACACGCACACAATTCCCTTATGTATGATTGAACTGACAATGTTGAACAAAACAAACAGACAAAAATACAATTGAACATGCATAAGATTGAATAGCCTAAACATCGAACCCATGAAAGATCAAAAAAAGAAAATAAGTTCTTTTCCTGGTCTTTCCAGTAAATCCTCTCCCCCTATAACATTAGCCTTCAACTTTTCTGAATAGCGGTACTGTTATGGGAAGAGATTTGTTTTTTTCTGTGGGGTTAAGGTTGTGGCAGGGTCAAGGCTAGTCATTACTGAGGAAGGCAGGGGATATTTGAAGACACTTAAGAAGCAAATGGTGTGGCTGGGAATATGATGGACATATACAGTGGGGAAACAGCTGTCATCCTTGATTGACCTTTGCACTAACAGAAAATGGATATATGTGATACTATTTTAACTATTGGAGAAGTCAGTATATAAAGTAGATGTTTAATCTGTCAGCTGTGCTGTATATTATATTTTGTTTATAGCTAAACTAAAATGTTTTCAACTAATAGTGCCAAAAGCTTTTTTGAGACTAAACTAAATAAAAATCTTCCTTGTGTTGAACTGGATGCTTTCACATTAGTGACATTTAGTGACGAGTCTGTTTGTCAATGTTTAAAGACCACCTTGAGTGAAATGAATCATTTTCACATGGATAGTTTTTAACCTCATCCCAATTACCATCAGTTTAATGGTGTGTACGAAGAGCTGTGACTAGTTAGAATGCCTGCCTGTAATGGTAGAGTTTTTTCAGCAGGAACCAGTCACACAAGCCCTTTGTTATTTTCATTTTACATTCCTCATACAAGAATCCACATGAAAATACTGAAAAGAAACCTCATGTATTTACTTATTAGCATTTGTTTACTGGGATAGTCTGACTGAGCAGTGCCCTTTTTTAGCAGAGAGTCAAAAAGCTCCATTATACAGACATCATGGATATCTTTTGCATTGTGTTATCCTTTACAGTTGGTTTCATTCATGATCAACAGTTCCATTAGTTAGACATCCTTGAGATTAGTTATATCATTCCTACAGAGTTTTGATTAAAAGTAACAGTCACGTGGGCTATATATGAATACATTTAGAAAAAAAAAGGCTTAGAGCAGCCAAAAGACAGGAAGGTAGGGAGGAGGCATAAGGACAATAAAGGAGATGCAATAACAAAGGTCTGCATAGTTGTGATAATTAAGCAATAACCCACACCTGGGTGTGGGTAATGCTGGATTTACTCATGGTTAGTGTGGTTTGGTCATGAGGGTGAAGCCAGAGTCACCAAACAAAGACAACCGTGGGTAAATCCAGCATTACCCACACCCAGAAGTGGGTTATTGCTATAATACAATGACATTATTTAAGAAAAAAAATACTTACTTTTCTTAAATAATGGCATTGTATAATGCATTTGTGCTGTCCTCCCATGGCTCGTAGAGATCCTCTTCCTATTTCTGATGTACTGGGCATGTATATGGGACTTGTGTCCCCATGCATACCCAGTGCATCAGTGCTTCAAAATGTAAGCAACGGAGGAAAGAAGATCTCTGTTGTTCTGTTTTGTTCCTTTTCCTTTTTTTAAATAAAAAAAAAAGTTTGGGGCAGTTTAGGGGTAGGAGAGCTGCAATCTCGACTCTTCAGATACGAGAAAGACAACTTGAAGAAAATACAAGGGGAATCAGATACGTTAACATGTACCTGATTGCCCTTGAATTTTTCTTCAAGCTGTCTTTCTCATATCTGCGGAGTCGGGAGTGCAGCTTTATTTTTTTTTTTTTTAATAAAAAAATAAATAAAACCTGGAGAATATACCAATAGAAAAAAAAGTCCGGGAGACCAGACCTTTTCCTTTGGTATATTGTCGGATTTACAATGGGCACGCTGGCCAATCAGCGTGCATGTTTTGGAATATTAATGGGGGGGTCATTGTATAATAGCACATTAAGTTTTATGCAGCAGAGAGTTATGTCAGGAATTGTAGCTATATTAGCACCAGTTTAACCGTTGGTGCTGTAGGTGTAGAGCTGTTTATTTGTCATGCACTGCTTCAGCTGTCAAGTCTTTCAGATTGCAGACTGTTCTTAAGTGTTGCGGGATGGTATTCAAGCTATTAGCAATGCAGTGTAATTACAGGGAGTATCCTACATTGTTGTTAGGTTTAGTTATGGAGATCAATGGTTTATCAGTGGTGAATAGAGGTGAATAATGGAGTGATAAAATGGGAATTTTTCAGAGTTGTTCAGTAGATTGAAAATTATAATTAATTGTGAAAACAATAGAGAATTACTTAGTTCAAGCCAGTTTAGTTGCTTTAGAGAGAGGCAGTCATGTGATATTTACTGTTGGTTGGTTGTAGATTTCACTATTTTATTGAAGCATTGTTCCAGTTTGTTTGATAGAGAGGAGTTGAGATTAGTTAGGATAGGATAGGCATATTACAGGGTGGAGAGTATAAAAAGTGGGTATGTATTCTCTAGCAGAGTCAGTAAGGTAATGGTTTACTCCACAGAGGCAGCCTAGCTTTTGGTGTGTCTTCTTTATGGCTTGCTGAAAGTGGAGATCAAATTTCATGTTGTCGTCTATAATCACACATAGTAGTTTGGTGTGGGATACTAGTTAATATTGGTCTTGTTGGATAACAGTATATTAAAGCTATTTTTTGGGGGAGAAGAGAGTGCTGGAGTGGATAGTAGTTGTACAGTTTATTTTTGTATCTGGAAGGGGCTGTGAGTTGTCAGGCCAAGCTTCTATGCCAGATAAGTTTTTCTTGGTGAGTGTTTGAAGCATGGGTAATGACCTAGTAGCACATATTAGCATGGAGTCATTGACATATTGTACTGTTGTGGCCTATTTGGCTCTGTGTTTAAGTCACTGATAATTAAATAATAGTTGAGCAATGGACATAGGCTGGAGCCTTATGGGATTCCAATGGATAAAAGAGGAAAGAGGACAAATCATCTTGCCATTTTTCTGCCTGGGACCTATAAGTGAGGTAACTTAGCAAACAGTTAATTGAGAAGGGTGATAGCCCACAGGAAGAGAGTTTAGTTAAGAGAATTTGATTATTGACTGTGTAGAATGCCTTGGATAGATCTAGAAATAGGAGTGGGTTTAGATGACCTGAATTTCTATTTTGATGTTATATATCTGTGAACCTTTAAAGGCAGTGGTTGAACTAGGACTGGGTCTGAAACCGTGTTATGAGGGAGAAAGGAGATTATGAGAAGTAATATTTGTAGTACGCTGAAACTGAATACATCTTTCCAAAATTTTGGATATGGGGAGAGAATGGAGATTGGTCTATAGTTTGTGAGATGGTTGATGAGCTGCTTTCATGAAGGATATTACAGAGGATATTTTTCCATTAGGTGCAGACATGTTTATCTTGGCTAGAGCAGTTAATTGGAAATGAGACAGGATATGCAAGGTTATCTGAAGTGAGTCTGAGGTATTCAGATGGAAGTTGGTCAGGTTCAGCGGCTGTTGTCCCCTGTGAGGGGGGGATCAGGTATTTTTAATTGTAAATGTATGCACTGAAGTGAGTGTGAAGGCCTATTTTGGTTTTAATGTTTGGAGTATGATGGCTGAATTTGTAGTTGCTTTATTTTTTAGGAAGGAAATAACTGTATTTATAAAATGAGAGTTAATCTGTGAAGCAATGCTTAGGAAGTTATTGGTTGGGGATAGGCTAGGTTGGGTTGATTTTCCAGGACAGAGCAATGTATTTATTGATTTCCAGAAGTTTTTTGGATTATTTGATGATGAATTTTGTGTGTTGCTATAATAAGCTTTTTTGTCCTGTTTTATACATTGCTTGCTATGGTTCATTAGCTGACTATATTGTTGCAGGGATGTTTGAGACTTGGTAAGTTGCATGAATTACTTTTTTTTCTTTTTAGTTAAGTAAGGTGCTGGTTTGTTGGCTATACAGGGATGAACTTATGTGATTTTGTTAGGGAGAGTTCTTAGGTTACTGTGTAGTATAAGTACTAGGTAATTGGAGACATAGACTGCTGCTGTTGTGACGTGTGGGGTCTAAGGTTACATGAGTGGGCCTGAGATTGGGATGTATGTCTCCTTTCGGTATTCTTGTCCTTTTGGCAATGTGGCTATTGAAGAGCCACTTATATTTTGGCTTGAGTTTTTTTAACACAATCTTAGAACAAATAGAAATTTAATAACACACGACACATATCTGCTCTGTGAAGGTAGTGACTGAGTGGAAGTGAAGACCAAAGTAAGGACAGATTTAGCAATGCATCCTACTACTGTAACCTTCCCACCCTTGGGACAATTATTACAGAGAACAATCAGTTTACATCTGGTACAGAGCAATTAACAAAGAAGCACAAGGATCAGGTTTTCTTTCCTGTACTGAATGCAGACTCCAAAAGAAAGGGAAACAAAGTAACTGTTATAATATAAAGTGCAATCTACTGGTCAAGAGAAAGGAAAGAACAGTGGCTAACTTAATAAGGTCCTTAGAGTCCAAGGATTACTCCTTTGGGGGGGGGGGGGTGGCATGTCACAGCCAATTTCCAGCACAGGGCAGGCAAGTATTTGAATAGTTAAATTTAATACACAGCACGGAGCTTCATGTCAAACTTGCTTACATTGCACAATGTCAATATTATCTGTGACAACTTTCTCAGAAGTGGGCCTTGTAGCAAAGCTCCTGCTATGTCAGGTTAGGAACTGATGCAGTAACCAAAGACTCTGCCCTGGGAAGGAAGATGGTGACTGAGTAGATGTGGAGACCAAAGTCATAAATGTTTCCAAATTCTTTAGACTGTTTGATTCCCAGGCATTGATCTGAAAAGAAGGAACTTCTTTGGTGGATAGAACATACAACCTGTCCAAAGGAATGCTTTGATACGTTCTCCAGTAGCATCATAATACCTGACAACATTCACGCTTAGGGCATACACTTCAACAATCTGAGAATGACAATTAGTTAGCAATGGAAGTTGTGTACATGTGAGCATGAAGGAAATGAAAGTAGTATAAAGAGTCTTGACAGCTTTTCAGGACAATTTCCTACTGGGTCATAACAGACAACAACACACTGACAAAGGGCATCACTTTTTACAACTTTGCAGTGAGACACCTCTGATCTGGCTATGGGATATTTAGCACAAGCTTCACATATTAGCACTGTATCCTACAACTTACAAATTTATGTAGAAGGCAAATAAGTCTGCATTATAAATGGACACTGGATCCATAGGCTTTCCAAGACATTATGCAAAAGTCGAACATAATAAGAATTGGACCAATTTGCCACACATCCTATTAAAAATCTATGCATATTTTATTCCATTCTTCCTCAACAGACTGTCTAATGAATAGTTTTTTCTTATTCTCATGAATTCTTATGTAATTCCTCCATTCCCCTCTGATCCAGAAAGGTTCCATCATTTAGAAAATAGAACAGAGGTAATATTATACTAATATTACTCTCCTGACCAATGCAACCATTTTTCTTACTAATGAAAATATTAACCACACTTCCTCCTAGGTGCTACCCTCTTCACAAATCCTTACTAACCCAGCAACAAGACAAGGTCCTTTAATCCAACTTTAAGACTCTAAATCTGTCAGACTGAAGGGCAGAATTTCTTTTTTTAAGATGAGTTTAAGTTTGCTACTTCTACTACTATTGTCTGATCTGATTAATATACAGTGTTAACTAGAGATATATGGACTAAAAATCCTCCACACAGAGATGTTTCTTACTCTGTTTTGTTTATGTTTAATTTCAGTACCTTTTCAAGTCAAGCTCTAGGCATCCTTCTTCTTCTTCTTCTTTCGGCTTTTCCAGGTTAGGGGTTGCCACAGCAGATCACCTGTCTGCTCATGATTGGCAGTGGAGTTTTACGGTGTCGAGTTGCCAGCCCAGTGCCCAACCTTCCACAGAAGGCACACACATGCACGCACCCATGCCTAGGGCAATTTTAGAGTGTCCAATCCACCTACAGCATGTCTTTGGGATGTGGGAGGAAACTGGAACACACAGAGGAAACCTATGCGACCACAGAGAGGACATGCAAACTCAGCACAGAAGGCACCCCGGCCAAGGATCGAACCAGATAAGCTCTAGGCATTCTTAAGAAACCCAAAAGACTCATTACAATGAAATCTAACCTTCAAAAGTAGAGGATATTTTTTTCCTCCGCTACCACAAAGAGATTAATTACCTTGAATTGTCATATTCCAAAACATTATATTACTTAATGCATTTATTTGAATGTAATCAAAAATATACCCCCATCAAAGTGCAAGTCTCTTCTGTTTCTTGCATGTGTACTTACTTCCTTTTTCAGTAAATAGAAAATTAATTTGTTACAGTCTTTCTAAACAGTGTCCTGCTTCTAATTATTAAAAACAATCTTTCTCCACCACTGGATTTAAACTTCAAGTTGGAAAAGTCAAATCTGCCTCAACTGGAACTCATGACAGTGGTGGACATCAATAATTTATCTTGGAAAACATGTTTCCTTTTAATTATAACCTTAATCAGTTTGAATTTATATAATATTATATGATAGCTAATGTATATAGTCTTTTATTAGTAAAAAAAATGTCTCTATAGACGAAATCCTCCATTCTGCCCAAGCTGACCATGGCATTGTAACCAGTATATTCAGATCCATCTTTTAACAACAAATGGCACAATGAAGGGTAGTATCTCTTACATGTGTTGCATATGCATGGACAACTAATAAAATGCACCAGAGAAATACATATATTTAGAAAACATATCCACTGTTTGCTTATATGAAAAAAGAAAGTTAGAGTTTGCTTTTTATAAAGCTATAAGAATTGTTCACAGTTTTTGCGTTTGAAATAAGAATTACAATAAATGACACTTCAAATGCAGGCATTGAAAATAAGAACTAAGACCCTTAAAATATCGTTACATTCAGCCACAAATCTGGACATTTAATGAGCACAGAAGTTGAATAACAAATAGGACATATTTCTTTTCACTTACAGAAGAAATGTGGGATAGTACTAAGAAGCATGTTTAAAAAACAGAGTAACAAAAACTATAGAAAAATATAGTACATTATCCAAAAGACAGCATACAGTCTCTAGATGTTGAACTGTGTTACAAAATACTGACACACAAAGTCATTTGTTTTTGCATCTGAAAAAGGGAGTTGTAAGATGTCTGCCTACTTTCTTTAAACAATCTGCAGGATTCACAAAGCCTCCATGTAAGAGTTAGCAAGTCTTACACGGAGGCTGCAGTTAAATGGGTGATGTCATCATGCCATGCATATTCTTGAGGGCATGCTGAATCACACCCTAGGCTAACACAGTCCGTGTAGCAATGTTGGGGGTGTGTCCGCATGGCGAGACCTGCAAAGGGACATGCCCCCAGAAGAATCACAGTCCCAAAAGGAAACTCCCATGAGCGAGTCCGCGGAAATGTCAAGAAACACAACAGCACACATGCCCCTACAGACTATTAACCCAACTGAAATGTAAAACATAAAAATGAACAGTTTATATTTTTTATTTCAAAAATGTTTGCCCGTAATTGCGCTTGTTTGCATGGGTGTGCCTTTCTCTTAGCCACAGTTAGCAGTCATTGAAAAAGCATATAAGCTTTAAATATGCAAAATAAGCCAAGTAGCAATAGCGTAGCAGTAGAGACGTCGGCCAAAGAGGAGGCAGTCACGGTTTGAGCCCCAACATCGTTTTTTTATTTTTAGTGAAATAAGCACGAAACAATCCCCTGACATATATGTGTATATATATATATATATATATATATATATATATATATATATATATATATATATATATATACAATTGTAATTTAAGTAAAATGCAAGGAAATGGGCCATGTTTTATGAAGAAATCTGACACAATAAAAAAATAAAATATTTTATAAGTGCCCATAGCTGAGCAGTGCTCTAACAAGCTGAGTATGTTTGCTCGCAGGTGAACAGTGGTTTAACAGGTGTAATAGGAGTGCCCGGAGTTGAGCAGTGCTTTAACACGCTGAAAGTGTGTGCCCGTAGTTGCGCAACATTTCTCACAGCGTAATATGCATGCTCACAGCCAAATAACGCGTTAACCAGCGTAACCCGTTTGCGCGGAGCTGTCCAGCATGCCAACTGGCTTACCGGCGGGCAACGTTGAGCAACCTGTATCAAAGCCACCTTTAAACAAACAGACACACCTCCTAGCCTGTCTAGACAGTAGTAAAATAAAAAAAAGCAATGCCCAGGCATGAACCCAGGATACTGTGCATCATAGGATACTGAGCAACATTGAGCAACCTGTATCAAAGCTATAAGAATTGTTCACAGTTTTTGCGTTTGAAATTGTTCACAGTTTTTGCGTTTGAAATGAGAATTACAATAAATTACACTTACACTTCAAATGCAGGCATTGAAAATAAGAACTAAGACCCTTAAAATATTGTTACATTCAGCCACAAATCTGGACATCTAATGAGCACAGAAGTTGAATAACAAATAGGACATATTTCTTTTCACTTACAGAAGAAATGTGGGATAGTACTAAGAAGCATGTTTAAAAAACAGAGTAACAAAAACTATAGAAAAATATAGTACATTATCAAAAAGACAGCATACAGTCTCTAGATGTTGAACTGTATTACAAAATACTGATACACAAAGTAATTTGTTTTTGCATCTGAAAAAGGGAGTTGTAAGATGTCTGTCTACATTCTTTAAACAATCTGCAGGATTCACAAAGCCTCCGTGTAAGAGTTAGCAAGTCTTACACGGAGGCTGCAGTTAAACGGGTGATGTCAGCATGCCATGCATATTCTTGAGGGCATGCTGAATCACACCCTAGGCTAACACGGTCCGTGTAGCAATGTTGGGGGTGTGTCTGCATGGCGAGACCTGCAAAGGGACATGCCCCCAGAAGAATCACAGTCCCAAAAGGAAACTCCCACGAGCGAGTCCGCGGAAATGTCAAGAAACACAACAGCACACATGCCCCTACAGACTATTAACCCAACTGAAATGTAAAATGTAAAAATGAACAGTTTATTTTTTTTTTATTTCAAAAATGTTTGGCCGTAATTGCGCTCGTTTGCATGGGTGTGCCCTTCACTCAGCCACAGTTAGCAGTCATTGAAAAAGCATATAAGCTTTAAATATGCAAAATAAGCCAAGTAGCAATAGCGTAGCAGTAGAGACGTCGGCCAAAGAGGAGGCAGTCACGGTTCGAGCCCCAACGTCATTTTTTATTTTTAGTGAAATAAGCACAAAACAATCCCCTGACATATATGTGTATATATACAATTGTAATTTAAGTAAAATGCAATGAAATGGGCCATGTTTTATGAAGAAATCTAACACAATAAAAAAATAAAATATTTTATAAGTGCCCATAGCTGAGCAGTGCTCTAACAAGCTGAGTATGTTTGCCTGCAGGTGAACAGTGGTTTAACAGGTGTAATAGGAGTGCCCGGAGTTGAGCAGTGCATTAACATGCTGAAAGTGTGTGCCCGTAGTTGCGCAACATTTCTCAGGGCGTAATATGCATGCTCACAGCCAAATAACGCGTTAACCAGCGTAACCCATTTGCGTGGTGCTGTCCAGCACACCAACTGGCTTACCGGGGGGTAACATTGAGCAACCTGTATCAAAGCCACCTTTAAAGAAACAGACACACCTCCTAGCCTGTCTAGACAGTAGTAAAATAAAAAAACGCAATGCCCAGGCTCAACCCCAGGATACTGTGCATCATAGTCAAAGTACTGAACCACTAAGCCATGACAGCTGTACTGAAAAATGCAGTATTAGCATATATATAGGAATGAATGGAAATAGAAGCATGACAAAGCAGATTTTGTGAAGCTGATACAATTCCAAAATGGCCAATCACAGATAAGTGCGAGAAAAATGGCATATATAAGCCCCATAGGCGGGAATACACAGCATAACTGATTGTGGAACCTATTTGCAGTCAGTATGGCAGGTGTAGGAGAGGGTAGTCGCTTTCGAGCACAGAGGTGGGGTGTTGAAGAGTCCAAATACATGGTTTGGCTCCTAGTCCACGATCATGAGGCTCAACTCATGCAGAGCCAGGTTCTGTGGGGTGCATATAAAGCAGAGGTGTGGAACCGGTTGGCACATGATCTCACCAGTGCCACAGGCATACCAAGGACTGGTGAACAGGTCCATCACCACCATGCGGACCTGAAGAGACGGAAGCAGGACCAACTGAACCATTGGATCCAGGAGGCCCGCAAATGCCCAACACCCCACTACTGAGTAAGTATCCAAGTAATTATGTATGTAAGGAATTATCCTAGCTGATATTATGGAGATGTATATTCCAATATTAATTCATTTATATTACAGCTGCAGGTGTACGTTCTGCAAATCGGTGAGCCTATGGTGATAGGCTGGAGTGGTTGCGCCACCTGGCAGGTTAGTAATTATATTCCTGTAATTGTTATACAATATAAGTAAGACAGCTTGTAAAAGAGGTCAGTGTAGTCACATATTAATAAAGTTCAAATAACGCTAGAAGAAAGATTCTGCTAGTACTGTATGCTTAGATAAGTGATGCAGCGTGTAATCCAGAAATAAAAAGTAAACA
The DNA here is from genome assembly GCF_019279795.1 of Protopterus annectens. NCBI lineage: Eukaryota > Metazoa > Chordata > Ceratodontiformes > Protopteridae > Protopterus > Protopterus annectens. The sequence goes on from NC_056734.1 coordinate 908,506,001, forward strand.
AGTCTGAAATAGTGATTACCCACCTGAAGTGAAATATCAGATAACCTGCAGCAGCCTGAAAATCAGTGGTAAACAAGCTAAAGATAATTGACATATGACAAATACATCCCCTTAGAAAATCTGCCATATGAAACAAGGGAGTCTGTTAGAAAGGATTGTTGTAATCAGGTATGACATGTTAATAATGCCTAGAATAAAGTACCAACTTGAATTGTAAAAATAAAACAAGTGAGTGTGTGAAAGAGGTATGAATCGACCAAGAAAGCTGTTATAACTTCTGAATAAAGTATACTGCAGTCAGGACATAATGAAATGAATGAGACAGCCACAACCAAAAAGTGAAATGTTTGAAATAAAGTACTGAAGCTGGAATGTGTCTGTCCCACAATTTGTATATGTTGCTGTACCCTTGCAATATGGAGATGGTATGGTTGTATGAAATAATGAACATCCACAGTTGTCTAGAGCCATATAAATGAAATATAGCAGGATGCTGTACCTGAACATAACCAGATATGAAATGTGTATGAATAAAAATGCAATGTATATTAATGTATCAGTAACAGTCCCATCACCAACATTCCTAAGGTTACATATAGGAAACTGTACTAAGACCTGTAGGGTATATATATCTGCAGCTACTAGAGATGTACAGCATATGTATATGTAGTTGAAGTTGTTAATGAAATATTTCTTCACCCTACCCTATTTTCACAAATAATGCCATTCCACAACAAACTGGGTATGTGTATTCACAATCAATTCCTATGGACATTTGTCCTGTTGGTTCAAACATATTTGCATGTACGTTGCTGCATGTGCCCTGTTCACATATCCAAACCTGATGGCCTGTTGCCATCAATCGACCCTGCATGCTGTTGGATTGTGTACTGTTGTGCAAAATATGCATGTGTTATCTTGCTGTTCAATGTTTGGAATTCATGGGTGTTTGGTTAATGGGAATACTGATGCATGCTGTTACAACTAATTTTGAATGGTATTGTTTGTTACTAACCCAAAATGTCATAAAATATTTCTAAACATAGGACAACAGGGAAGGCGGGTTCCAGCGGACCCACCTCTCTCACCTCAGCTGGCGAGTGCACCTGGCACTAGTGCCCAGGCCGGAACCTCCACCGGTGGCCCTGTGCCACCTTCGGGAGGAAGTGCTGCAGGGGATGAGGCTCGTCCCCCCCTGCAAGCGTGGCCGGAGGAGACTGTCCACTCACCCTCCAAAGTGTCCGTGGTGCGTAGCGAGATCAGGCATTCTGTGCTTGAACCCCTACGCCAGCTTGAGGCTTGGGTGGCACAACTCACGGGTGTCCCTCTGCCCGTCCTACACAGCCCCAGCACAGCCATGTCCTGGGCTGTGAAGGCACAGTGGCAACTGCCCATGGGTGGGGATCTCAGTTCCACTGTTGCCATCTGTGAACTCATGGGCTCGCGATATCACAACATCCATCCCCGTCAATTGTGTTTCCCCCCCACATGTGTCATACTCTGCCCCTGTATGTGTCTTGTTTGTCTTGTCTGTTAACCTCCCCTACCTACCTCTCCAAATATACCTACTTCCTGTACCTCACATTCCACTCTCACCTGAAAAAAAAAAAAAAAGGCACTCTGTTCCAGCAAAAAAATTACGTCCCATACATAGTTGCCCATTTTGCAGACATGTCTGCTGGACATGTAAAGTGGTAATTACAATTGGCTGTACAACATATTTTGTTGTCCTCACCCCTCTCTCAGGGGTGGAAGGTTTCAAATTTCACACCAAATTACAGACATATGCACAGCTGTTGCTGATAAAGAAATGGGCAGCTATGGGCCTTTCCTACATCCTTCCTGCAAATCCCGAACTTGTTTTCCTACTGTCCTACCCTCTTTGTGCCCCCTTTTTCACCACTGTCGTATCTCCCCATTTTCTTTTCTTTCAAAGAAATTAGCGCGGGTGTGCGCGAGAGTAAGCACTTTTAAGCAGTTGTAAGTGGGAGTGCGCTTGTGTGTGCTTAGCTAAGCGTGTGTGCGCAAAGCTAAGTGACAGTGCGCATGCGTGAGCTCCGCACAAACCAGTGCTAACCCGCTTACAACTGCTTAAAAGTGCCTTAGTCACTCTGAATGACAAAGCCTGTAGTCTGCTCAGCAGCAAAATAAAATTCCTCTGTCAGTCTCGAATCCAAGACCTTGAAAACACTAGTCTGCATGACTTACCACTAAGCCATAACTGATATACAAGAACTTTGTGCTGAAAGCAATATATCATGAAATAGTATGACTGACTGTAAAGGGAATATAGGAAGGCTATTGCAAAAAGCTTTTCTTGTATATTTACTGGAAATTCTTGTGGATTTGTATAACATTAGTGTGAGAAGAGAAACAGCCATGCTAGTCGGTAGCTAGTAGGTAATAATGTGACAGTAGCATCTTGCAAACCACACACACTATCAGAGCAGGATAAACACTGCCATATTTGAACAGGTAAGAGGCCAGACCTCGTAACTGGGACTGATTTTACAGAGATGTCCCTGATTTGAAAACAAATGTTAACTGTGCCCCACTGACTCCCTGTGAAATGTACTAACAGTAGGCAGAAAGGTTTTTTGTCCCACGTAATGGTAACTGTCAACTACTGAAAGTATGCACTACGTGCATGTCAGAAATGGTGTATTAATACACATGCTCAAAATACCCCACAGTCACAACTGCAGAATATCTGAAATATATCGCGGGTGTATCCCACTGATATGGACCATTCCCTGAGGCTGATAAAAGATACACCTGAGAGTATCTGAGGCCTGCAAGTGTCACAAACTCACAGGCATATCATTCTGTCTGCTGTCACACACTTTGTGAATAGCTGTAGAATAGCTTCCACAAGCACACACACATGTAGGTGTACAACCCACAAATATCAAAGGAGGTATCCAACTAATAACAGAAGGACAGTATAGCAGTTTGCAAGCACTGCATGTGCCTGCTATCCATAACTGTTAGTACAAAGTACAAGGTGCCACTACTGCTCAGCAGCAAAATAAAATACCCTTGTAGGTTTCAAGCCCCACACCTTGGCCAGACCAGACTGCATGCAGTACCACCAAACCACAACAAACACATAAGGAATTGCTGCTGAAAGAAATATAACAAGCATTACAAGAAGTGAATGTGAATGGAAAATAGGAAAGCCATAGCAACACATTCCAGTAAAGACACCTAGCAGGCCTCCAAGGAGTGAATGTAAAGGCTAAATAGTGAAGCCATAGCAACAAATTGCAAGAGCCACTGCTGTAAACCAGTTACTCCACAAGTCCCACAGGAAAGCACATACTCCCATTTAAACAGTATTAGTATTATTAGGTGTCAGTTAACACACACACTGAGAAGAATAAACTGGATGAAGCAATAGTCAGGTGTCAGTACAACATGCATGTCAGTGCCTACAACACAGCCTGAGATATGAGAGACATACCAACCTTTACGTTCACACAACAGTGTCCACAGCATACCAGCATGGTCCCCACCTTGAACATCTGAAAGGGCTATGCCTACCTCACCTAACATTTTATAGCACTGTCCTGAAATCACAGTGAGAACTGCAATTACCACACAGCAGGCTGCATGCAATTAGCAAATGCTGGCTAACAATTGGTGCAGAGGCCATCACATGCACATCTGCATATACCTACAAAAGCAGCCTGTACTCCCAGTCCACACATGCAATACGTTCATTGCAACAGCTGGAGGGAGAGACAGAGAGAGAGAGAGAGAGAAAATAAATAAAAACAAAGACATAAAAATAAATAAATAAATAAGAGACACAGACTGCCGAAACTACAACATTACAGAACAGCAGGCTACCAAGCAGCAAGCCATCCAAAATAGCAGTGTCCAACAAAGGTAATGTAAACTAATAATGTAATAGTCTACATACTGTGAACCCTCCATATGTGTTAGCAGTCTGTATATATATATATATATATATATATATATATATATATATATATATATATATATATATATGAAGATGTGCATAGGGCAGGGGGCATACTGCAACTGTTAGTTAAGGCTGGACATACATATGTATTTGAAGGATGCTATGTGCACATATCAATGTAGGTTGTAGTGCAACGTACAATGTAGGTTGTACAGTAATAAGCAGTATGTTGGTGTGTATATTCGTATGTGTAAATAAAAAGGTATATATATATATATATATATATATATATATATATATATATATATATATATGTATTTGTATGTATATTTATATATGTATCTATATATAATATGCATATATGTATTGATTGACCTCAACTATTGGCTAAGCTTCTGGTGTCATTCTAAGTCTGCCTGGGACAACATGATCGACAGTCCATGATGCTTTGCCAGAGATGGCCTGCACCTGTTGCCCTCAGGATTCCAGATACTGGCTAAGACTCATGCCACCCCTATAGTGCCTTTGTCAGGCAAGGTTCAAATGACAAATTCACCACTGTAAATGGTGACATCTGTGACATCTGTGCAGTGACAGAGACCTGGTTCAAAGCTCCAGAGAGCACTCCTGCATTACCAGGCTTCAATTCATACCACACCTTTTGGCCACCTAACCCAGAAAGAAGCACTAAAGGTGGAGGCGTGTCCATATTCATTAAGGATATCCACACCTCCAGGCTAGTTGCACAGCATAATGCATCTGAGGTATCCAATTGCAACTAACTCTGGGCAAGACCGCAATCCAAATTTTAGCTTGCTACAGACCCCCCACCATGTCCCAGGATTCACACCCCTCATTTCATGATACACTGGAAAGTATTGGGTACAACCCAACACCCTAATAATGGCCGATTTCACCTACCCCACCATTAACTGGAAAAACTACTCCTGTACCAACTCTATTGCTCAACGTTTTCTAGAATTCATAAATACCAATGCCTTGGATCAACTTATTCACACCCCCACCAGGGGCAGCAATATCCCAGACTTGGTCATCCCCAACATGGGAAACCGGTGTTCCACACCAGAGGTCAATTCCTCGTTGGTCATATCCGACCACAAAGTAATCAGCCTAGACATCCACATCCCACCCCCAGCCCCAATTATGGACACCATCGTAACAAACTTCTCAAAAGCCAATGTCACACTTCTTAAGACAGAAGTGGCAAACTGCATGATACCCATGCAGATGGACAATAGAGGTATGACTGCTGAATCCTACACAAATGCACTGTATAAGCACTTACACGAGTGCATGGATCATGCTATCCCTAATAGAACCAAGATGTTATCCCCCAGACATAGGAAGCCAGTCTGGTGGTCCTCTGCCATAAACAAACTCTACATCAGAAGAAAGAAACTGTTGCAAAAATAAGTAAATTCCCATGACTGGAGGAACTCCCTGGTCAACCTCAGTAAGAAGCTGAGATCCCTCATAAAATCCCCCAAAGCTAGTTAAGAAAACAAAATTGCCACTGACTCTAAAGACAACCACAAAGCATTCTATAGCTATGTCAAGAATCTAAATGGGAACACTCAGATTTGCTCTGAGGTACAGCATAATGGCACTAAATATACAGAACCAACTGATATTGCCAACATCCTGGCAGATAGCTTCAGTGCTAACTTTACCCCCCTCCCACCTCCTAGAGGGCCCATCTCTATACTGGAAGAATGCAAAGTCCCTATAATCTCGGCTGCACAGGTAAAATACGCACTCTCCAAAGCCAATAACACAGCATCCATGGGACCTGACAATATCCCAGGCTGCGTTCTACATGAACCACTGAATGAACTGGCACCCTACCGCAGTACCATGTTCAATCATAGCCTCACCTCAGGCTTTGTAGCCACTGAATGGCACACCACAACACATCCCACTCCACAAAGGGGGAGCCACGACGGACCACGGTAACCACCACCCCATTAGCCTGATGAGCCTGGTCTGCAAGGCCATGGAATGTACCATCATGGAACTCATAAACAAAGACATTGGTAATCTCCAAACTCTGGACCCTACTCAGTTTGGATTTGTAAAAGGCAGATCATGTCTCCTAAACCTGATTGACTTCTTTGAAGCAGTCACCAAAGCCATAGATGTTGGTACAATGATTCACACAGCTTATGTAGACTTCGCCAAGGCTTTCAACACCATCCCCCATTCTGGAATTATAGATAAGCACACTAAACGAGGTATAAATCCCTATGTCATAAGATGGGTTGCCAACTGGCTCACGGACAGAACCCACACTGTGAAAGTAGCATATTCCAAATCCGACATCAGACCAGTGACAAGTGGAGTACCACAGGGTTCAGTCCTGGGTCCTCCCTTGTTCGGTATCTACTTCTCTGAAGTGCAAGCCAACACAGAAGGTCTGTGGCTAACAAAGTTTGCAGATGACTACAAACTAGGAGCCATAATTGCAACTCCTAACGATGTGGGCAAACTACAAAAGACCCTCACTGAGACAGATACCTGGTGTCAAAGCCATGGCCTGAAGCTCAATGCCAAAATATGTATTGTCATCCCCATGGTATAAACTCTGTACCCATGAACTACCACATAGCTGGTAGTCTACTTAATGCCGAAAATGTGATAATAGACCTTGGGACACAGGTGCACAGTAGTCTCTCCTTTGATAATCACATAGCCACAGTGGTCGGGAAATCCTGCTACGTGGCTCTTCTCATCACAAAAGGATTCCCATCCAGAAAAAAGAGGTCATTGTTCCCCCTCAACTCATCACTTATAGACCCATAATAGAGTACAATGCCCCTTTTGGTATGTACCTCACAGGACAACTGCAACAACTGGAAAGACCACAGAAATACCTCACAAAGAGGATTACTGGCCTCAAACAGATGCCCTATGTAGACCATCTCAAAAAGCTACAGCTTGACTCCATGGCATATCGCCTACTCAGGGGTGATCTCTGCCTAACATACACAGCTATGTCAAACCTAGAGCTGTTGGACATGCTCCACTTAAAGAAATCCCAATCCCTCTGAGCTACACGCTCTAGAGACCTTAACCTTGTCACCACAATAAACAGAACATGCTGGAGGGATAGAGTCCTGTCCCAGACACTTCCCATACTCTGGAACAGACTACCTATCTATGTCAAACAGAGCTCCTCATTAGCACTCTTCAAGAAAGATCTTGATGATTGGATGGGAAATGGGGAATTCACCCAGGGGATCATGTCTGTGGCTCTGCTTGACAGGGGCATAGGAAAATACCTTTCTTGGGTGGTGAAAGCCAGGGTATATTTATTGGCTAGGCTTGTATGGGCCCTAGGGCCGATAGCCTAGTACCTACCTATGAACCTATGAACATATATAGATAGATGGATAGAATATGTATATACACATATTATGTAATAGACATACATATATAGATATATATAGATGCATACACATATACAGACAGATATGAATGTGTACAGATATGTATGTATATGAATATCTCTCTCTCTCTCTCTCTCTCTCTCTATATATATATATATATATATATATATATATATATATATATATATATATATATATATATATATATATATATATATATATATATATATATATACTGAGAGAGGCACATGTGTGCAGATATATTGCAACAGGTGCCTTTTGACAAAGGCATGTACTGAACACCTGTGCAGATACAGGAGTACCATACCCCATTCCAAAACACTTACACCACTACCCACCACATATGTGGTTGCCTGCCTACTACTGGGTGTGTCAGGAGGGAACATTGGAAACAAGTGTACAATAGCCTCCAGTGTGATATTCACAGTGGCACACCAGTCTTGTAATTCCTGTACATAGTACATGTCAGCAGAAATGGTGTGTCAGCTAGTGAAATGTAGGGCACTGTACCCGTCTACACCTCACAATTTCCTACATGGTATGTACCTCCCATGACAACTACAGAAAGGGAGAAGGATACAGTCATACCTAACAAACAGTGATAATGCCCTCAAACACATTACCTATGCAGAGTGACTGACAAAACCACAGATAGAGGGCCTCTCAAACTACAGACACAGAGCATACCACTGCTGGATACACATAGTTAAGTCACACCCATAACAGTTGTCCTATAACCATGGTAACACCTCACAATATCCCCAGCATAAATGACCTATGTCTGTCATCCTTGGCACCGCAGTAAAAAGCACATGGTGGCAGTACAGGTTCCTACCCACAAATAGGCCATACCCTGGAGTAAACCAACCAGCATTACGAAGCAAGGCTCCCCATTAGTAGATATCAGGCATACATCTGTTGAATGTTATGCAGATAGGTAGTATGCCATATGAGTCACCCTGTGTAACTGTTTGACAGGAGCAAGTACAACCACGTTACATGTGTCCCAAGGGGCAGGGTAGAATAACAGTATGCTGCTGTAGGCCCAGGCCCAATAGCATACTACCTGCCTATGACACAATGCACACACACATGTACTCATTGCAATACCAACTATGTGAAGTGGAATGCGTGTGCCACTGACTGTGTGCAAGGTCTGTAATGGTGTGATTGTTCAGCATGACTTTGTGTCTGTCATGGTAGTGTGTGTCCTTGGTGTGAGGCCAGAGAAAGATGTGTCAGGTATTTGGATACAAACATACTACATTGCCATATGTTGTGATGTGGTTCCCTGTATGTGACTGTGGTGTAGGTATGGTTATGGCAACAAAGACTACAGTGCATTACCAGTGACATTTGTACTGTGCATTGCATGCATTGCATGGATTGACAATGTTCCCCATACATTACCTTGATACATACCCCCAGTGTGAGGCTGTGCATTGGACCTCAAACAGTGTGCCGACTGCTGGAGTATACTTGTTTGTTGTATGGAGTGTGCCAGGCACTGTCACAGAGTTGTCGGCTGAGCACTGATATGTGGTCATTTACATGTGTATCCCCAATAGACAGACAGATGCTATATATGGCAGTTCAGTGATATCACTACAGTAGAGTTTTATGTGTTCCATATCACTTACTCACATATTTTTCTTTTCCTTCCAGGGCAATGGTGCACCAGCGCAATCCCGCATACTCTGCTGTAGAGGAAGAGGAGATATACCAGAGCCTGTGGGGGGATTTTGCCACACTCTTTTCCCACACCAGCCAGAACCAGCAGGAGAGGGCTGCACTGTGGCAAGACCTTGTCCGTCGGGTAAATGACATAGGCATGCACAACCGGACATATGAGCAGGTACGCCATCACTGCAGTGATTTAATTAGAAATGTCCATCAGCGTGTGTCTGATATCCACAGACAACAGCTTGCCATAGGTGGTGGGGCGGCTATACACCCCCCTCACCAGACTGGAGGGGCTCCTCCTAAGTGTTGTGGCTCCAGCTCAACAACAACAACAACAACAACATCCACACACATGTGTAATGATGGAGGCTGGAGCCACCCAGAAGGAGGACTTGGCGCATGCAGGTAACATGCCATATCTATAGTTGACTGTTCTCTACACTGGTAGTTTATGCATGTGTGAGGTGTGTACTGTGTTTGTAGTTATTATCCTGGTAATTATTGTGCAAGAGTGATATTCTCAATATCGGCAGTAGACCTGTGAAAGCCAACTGTTGTACTACTGAACTGTATCATACTCACAGTATCAATGGCACAGTTGTGCCCCTGACAATGAATGTCTTATTTGTGCAGGTCCCTCTGGTGTAACAGCAAGGCAGCCAATCCATGCTGGTGAGTGTGTAATAACATTCCTTTAATACTTATGATAGTAATAGTAATAATACCCTAAAATGGTATTGCTATGTGTGTGATTGCAGGTGTGTCTGTGTCTGTGTGTTTGTATCTCATGTACTGAGGAGTGTGCATGTGTGCATGTGCCCATGTGTGCATGTGCGCATGTGTGCATGTGCCCATGTGTGCATGTGCCCATGTGTGCATGTGCCCATGTGTGCATGTGCCCATGTGCGCATGTGTGCATGTGCCCATGTGTGCATGTGTGCATGTGCCCATGTGTGCATGTGTGCATGTGCCCATGTGTGCATGTGTGCATGTGTGCATGTGCCCATGTGTGCATGTGTGGTAACATTGTGTGCACATTGTAAACTGTGTTTTCTGTCTTCTTCTCACAGGTTCTGGTGCTGCTCTGGTGGTGTGCAGCAGGGAACCTGAATCTGCTGCTGGGGATAGTGATAATGATGATACCTGTGTAATGGCACAGGGAGGTGTGCCAGGGTCCGTTGTTGGTCAGCCAATCGACTGTACACAGCTGTCAACCCCATCAATGCGCACAGTCATCCTGCCAATACATCCATTATCACCAATATCCCTAGGTGATGGACAGTATACAGTGGGCATTGACCAGGGTAAGGTGGTATCAGTGGCACATGCATCCCCTCACAGCAGCCATGGCCAGAGTCCTGACATGGTAACACACAGGCAGTTGTCCAGGGGTTCTCGTGGGAGCATCCATGGTTGTACTGCCCCTGTCAGACGTGCCCACAGAGGTCTTTCAACCTCAGCTATGTTCCAGGCTGTAATGTAGGCACAGTCACGTATGGAACGGTACACCAGACAGGGTCTGAGGGAGCTGAGAGCACATCGCACTGCTATGAATGACACTATGTGTGACGTTGCAGCTGCCATCCGTAATTTCACCGAGGTCATTGACAGACGGTGGGGGGACACATTAGATCTGTTCCACAACTACATGTACATGAGCCAGGGCAATGCAGGGTGGTTGAGGCATTGACATGGATGAATGCCAGCAACAGCAGCAGCTGGAAGTCATTGCAAACATCAACAAACCCGCGGCCACTCCCATAGTGCCAGTACCAGCCTCAGCAAAGCTGGGTCTGTGCTGTCATCAGACCGCCCTAAGAGACCACGGTCACGTGGCTCTGGACAGTCCCAGCAGGGACATGTCTCCAGTCAACAACCACCTGCTTCTGATGACAGTACCCAGTCTGGCTTAGTACCTGATACTGTCCGTAGCACCCCTGCCAGGCACAGGTACCGTGTCCATGGCCAGAGACAGTGATCTGTATGACCTGGCAGGTACAGTCTGTGGCTGTCCACAAACACCCGTATATGGCGGCCACAAGGTGGAACTGTTTGCATGCATACACACATGCATAATGCTAACACCTAGAGCTAACACATACACACACACTGCATCAACATTGCCCCATCTTCTACGGTTGTCCCTCACTAACACACACACACACACACACATATACATGTCGATTGGTTGTATCAGTGGCAGACTCAGGCATATCAAGTACACACCCTGTGCATATGATGAAACTGTGCCACCTCCTGCAATCTGTAACATCGATGCAGGACCGGTTAACATGGTGCTGATGCACAGGGTGACTACATAGATGTGTAGTAATATTATCAGGTTGTCAACTGTATAGTGTAATGATATCATTGTGGGTATATCCCAGCATGCCTGATGCATTAACAGTATGATTGTCATTGTATTGTTTGGTACACCCCTATTAATTACCATAGTGTAATGTCTGCACATCTTTGCATTCTGCTGGTAAGGCTGTAAACAGAAGGCCACCTACATAGGTAGCACAGGGGATAAGTAAATTGAAGTTATGATACTCAATGGTGGACACATAAACCACAAGATGCATGCAGTACAACCTCTACTCTGCATGGAGAATGTTGATATCTGTGCAGTACTAGGCAACAGGTTCAAGTCTCCCAAGAGCACCCTAGCACTACCAGGTTACACCTCATACCATGCTTGACAGCCCCAAAACACACAACTAACTATGACAGGAGGTGAGTCTCATTAAATGTCAGTGATACTGTGGTGGCAGGACAGGTAGCATACAGCCTACTAAGTTGGGGAATGCTGATTGAGGGCTCAGTGTCTGTCATTACAAATGTATATTAGTTCTGGTTTAAGCAGTTGGGCTTCAGGCCAGTTATTTGACATTACAAAGGTTCATGGTCTGCACTTTTGTGGGAGGAGAGGCTGGACTCTGCCCGTCTGAGCTGGGAATTTCTGTCTAAAGGCTTATAGTGCCTGCATATTTGAACTGTTTCTTACTGAAATTGGTACACCTTGTTTGCTGTAGCATAGACTAGATCCATGCCTGCTGATTGTAGCTTTGTTTGTATGCTTGTTTGCTTGTTATTTCCCTGAAACACTAATTCCACCTGAAATGTAGCTTTACAGCACCTCTGTGGATCCCTAGTGACATGTGCATTGCTTACTGTACATATGTTCTTGTTTCACTTGACAGAAAGTTAGTGTTTGTCATTTATGCAATTAAGTTACCTGTAACACACTGCATTTGAGATACCTGGCACTTGCTCACTAAAGCATTTATATATGCCAGCACTAACAAATTAAAAGCACTGCACCCTCAGAAACTCACTTTGCGTACTATGTTCCCCATTGGCCCTTTTTGTTGTTAATTATAAAGGAATTCCCAATACTATCCTAGCATGTTCAAAGGTCAGTTGTCAATCTCCTCCATGGTCCAGCTGGTGAATCTGGGAATCTAGAGGCAATGTTACAACTGCCTCATTTACACAGTCAATCCTCTCCTCCTCCCAACAAATTCCACCACATGTGAGAGATGCAACCATATATCCAAACTGCAGGCTAAGCTCTCTCAACTCAGTACTGGCAAAACCTGTCAGGAGGAGAAGGAAACCATGGTCACTACAATTCCTTTCTCACATAGACCTACCACGACAGTAATCCAAACAAATAAATGCACACAACCATACTCGGAGTCTCTAAATAAAGGTCTGCCTATGCAGCAGACACCTCCAAAGCAGATACACAGGTAACCGCTACCCCAGAACAGAACGCATGCAACATATAGCTCACAAACCCAGTGTGCCAAACAGTCACAGCATGTAAGGCTAAACAACACACCTGCTACACTTGTGATGGGTGCCTCTATCGTCAGGTACACTGATGCCCCGCTTACCAGGCTGAACAAGGAGAAGGTCATGGTGAGATGCCTGTCGGGTGCTATGATCTGACACATAACACAAGCACGCAGGTCACACCAAGGCATGTACAAATATGACTCAGTCAGTGTCCATGCCAGTGTGAATGACCTGAGACATACCTCCCTGGACTACATGATGAGAGACATAGAGGAGCTCTCTGAGCATGTGGCCCAGACTGGTATGACCCTGACCTTGAGTAGCATCTTACCCTCACCAAGAATGATGCCACAATATGTAAACAAGATGATCAATTCAGACAATTGGCTTATGTTTCAGTGTCATTCAAAGGGGATCCAATGCCTGTCAGCCTGGGATGACATGCTCAACAAGCCACACTGCTTTGCTAGGGACAGCTTGCACTTGTCATCCATGGGCTTTCGGATATTGGCAAAGGCTCTTGATACACCCATAGTGCCTTTTTTAGGCAAGGCTCAACAGACAAGACCACCTCCATAGGTATCACAAGGGATAGGAAACTAATAGTAATGCTACTCAATGCCAGCAGTGCAAACCTCAAGATGCATGCACTGGAAACTGTCCTTAGCATGGAGAACATCAATATCTGTGCAGTAACAGAATCCTGGTTCAAGGCCCCCAAAAGCACCCCAGCACTGGCAGGTTATACCTCATACCATGCTTGTCGGCCACATAACTTGCACCAAAACAGAACAGGAGGGGGAGTATCAATATTCATCAAAGATACACACATCTCCAGGTTGGTGGCACAGCACGAAGCATCAGAGACTATCCATGTGCAACTAACAGTGGGTAAGACTGCCTTCCAGTTCATAGCCTGGCACACACCATACTCCCAAACCCAGGTAACCCACTTGGCCTACTTAAGAATACATGTATATCTGCAGGTATCTCCAAACAACAATATATTGGGCAGCTTCATTTACCTACACATAGACTGTGAGCATTACTGTAGCTCCAACACCCTAGGTCTAAGGTTCCTAGAATCCATACACTCAATTGCTATGGAATTACTTGTTACCACTCCCACAAGTGGGGAATACATGCTGCATCTGTTCATCACCAACATGTGGACTATATGCTCCAGACCAGAAGTGTATCCCTCGCTGGTAAGATGACACCATAGACTACTCTCACTGTATATTCACATACCAAATGCAGCCCCTGCACAGAAAACCACAGTCATAAAGTTGTGTAATGCAAATTACATGTATTCACATGAGGCAGGCTTCACACATGGGAACTATTTCAGGTCACAGGTACATATGCCTATGTGGCACACACATACCTCACATGTCCATTGAGATTACTGATATGATCTATGTCATACAATATTAAGAGCAACACCCCACACACATGGACAAACTGTGTGACAAAAACACACATGGCATTTGTAAGATTCAAACCCCTACCTAACTATGTTATGGCACTTGAGAGAGCCGCATTAGCGGAGAATGCTATTTGCATTACTGGGAAGTTATCCTTCTCCAGCTGTACTTATAGGGTGCTGACATCATCAGTGATTAGAATAAGGAATGTGCATCATGCAGTGTGTTCTTGTAGTTGGCAAAAGGGACATTTCTTTCATACAGAATTGCACACACACTAACCCGCCTCACCCAAACTGAGCATTTGCAGGATTCAAAACCCTACCTAACTATGTCATGACACTTGAGAGAGACGCATTAGCAGAACACACTATTCGCATTACTGGGAGGTTTTCCTTCTCCTGCTGTACTTATAGGGTGCTGACATCATCAGTGTTTAGAATGAGGAATGTGCATCATGCAGTGTGTTCTTGTAGTTGGCAAAAGGGACATTTCTTTCACACAGAATTGCACACACACTAACCCCCCTCACCCAAACACACACACACTGAGCATTTGCAGGATTCAAACCCCTAACTATGTTATGACACTTGTGAGAGACACATTCGCGGAGTGCGCTATCCGAATTACTGGGAGGTTTCCCTTCTCCTGCTGTACATATAGGGTGCTGAGATCATCAGTGTTTAGAAAGAGGAGTGTGCATCATGCAGTGTGTTCTTCTAGTTGGCAGAAGGGACATTTCTTTCACACAGAATTGCACACACACTAACCCCCCTCACCCAAACACACACACACACACTCTGAGCATTTGCAGGATTCAAACATGGATGTGACATTGCAAATTCAACCCCTGGGATCTCCACTGTGTCCCTGCTTGACGGAGGCACAGCACACTAGCCTTACATGGTGCCTTCTCTGACCTACTTTACAGAGGCACAGTAGCCTACTGTACTGGGGAGGCAGATGCCAAGCACACTCTGGCTAAGCTTGTATTCCCTAGGGCAAACAGCCTAGTATTGACCTCTACACCCATATGTTTAATTTTCAGATGCACAATATTTGTTACTGATAAACTGTTTGCATGTTTTTATTGCCATAGCTTTCCCTGTTTCTATGTACAACTTGTGTATCTGTGGAAGATGTTTGAATATGTGTGGGATCCACTATTTAACTTATGTCTCTGTAGTCATTTAACTGTGTGCACTGGGCAGATTGCTGTATTGTGGTTGGTTCCTGGTTTAACACATACAAATACCAGATATGTGTGGCCAACTGCTAAACTGAGACATGGCCTAAGTGTGTGAGCATGCCCAGTTCAGGCATATTCCATGGCTTGTTGCCTGACATATGTCTCATTTATCAAAGTGTGTGAGCATGCCCAGTGTGTGCTTTCCAGATGTTGAGATCTTCAGTCCACCACATTTGTGGGTGTGTGTGAACTTCAACAATATTTCACATTTATAGTTGTGTGTTGGGAGTCATGTTGTGTACATACTGCCCAACTGCTTTGTGTCTGAACCCGAAAGGGATTATACTGTGCCTGCAGGGTTTCCATGGGATAGTTTGCATACAGTTGTCAACATCCTTTCATACTGACCATACACTGTAATATTGTATAGTGTACTGGTTCAGTACTTTCACTGTGGTGGACAGTATCCTGGGTTTCAGTCCTATCACTGCTTTAAATATTCATAGTGAGCACACCAGACTGGTTAAGGGCCAGTTGTACACATATGACCATGCTGCATTTTGTTCGGATATGGACTACTTACACCAGGCTTGTCCAACATTGGTAGTGTATTCCACAACTTGGGTGGACATTGACAAACACTAGCGATGTGCCCTAGGCCATTTCTACTGCTAGTCAGAGAGTGTATTTGTCCTTCAACACACATTGTAACTGGAATTTGACATGACATATTTCAAGGTTAGTATACAGTGCCTCTGTCTACCTGTGACATAACAGTGATACCCAGGGTAAACCTACCATCTCCCATCCACTCATCATGATTCCTGTTGAGGAGAGTCAATGAGGGACTCTCTGGCTAACCTGTACTGGGAGTTTACTCAATAGTGGAGTGAGCTTCTGGGTTATGGATCAATCACTACAGCATGTCCTATGTATGTCAGTGTTGGGGTTCAGGTCTCTCATGTGCATAGCTCACTGGCATTCAGATTGTACAAGGTGCAGCATGTTCATTGATTCCAGCTAGGACATGGCTTTGTACATCAGGCACAGATTGCCTCTGGGCAGACAGTATGGCACTGTGTGGAGCTGCGGTTTGTTTAATCAGGCAACACATGGCATCTGTTTGAGCTCTTTGATCCTCCTGGTGGGGTACTTTTGGGGTCTTTCCAGTTGCTGGAGGTGTCTGCTGAGGTACATCCCACAGGGGCCATTGTACTCAATTGTGAGGCTGATGAAGGATGACTGAAGAGGCACGATGACCTCCCCTGATCTAGATCTGAGTACCTTCATGATTAGGTGGGTATATGGTATGTTTCTGTAACCACTACAGCCACATGGTTGTCAAATACAAGATATCTATCAAATTGTGTCCCCATGTCTATTATTACTTCTAAAGTACTTAATGGGTTAACACCTATGTGGTAATTGGTGGGCATTTACTGTTTATCCACAGGGGATGACTATACACTTTTCTGCAATTAGCTTGATGACATGGCTCTGGCACCAGTTGTCTGTTTCTATGTGGCCCTTTTGTAGGATGCTTGTGTCAGCTGGAGGGTCAGATATGGTGCCCAGTTCGTAGTCCTCTGCAAACTTGTTCAGACGCTGTCCTTCCATGTTGGCCTGTACCTATGGGAAATATATACCATACAAGGGAGGTCCAAGGACTGAGCCTTGTGGGATGCCAGTTGTAGCTGGTTTGTAGTCTGACATGGCTGCAGCATGTCTGACCATGTCAGTTCTGTCCTTGGGCTGGTTTGCAACCCATCTACTGACATAGGGGTTTATATTTAAGCTGGTGAGCTTATCTATAATGAACACGTGGGGTATTGCATGGAAGGCTTTTGCAAGGTCCAGATAGGCTGTGTGGACCACATTCCCCTCATCAATGGCCTTGATGACTGTCTCATATGAGTCAGACATGTTTAAGGGGTAGGATCTGCCCTTAAGAAAGCCACACTGGGTAGGATCCAGTGTCTGTAGGTCCCCAATATCTTTATTTCTGAGGTCCATGATGATCCTTTCCATAGCTTTGCAGACCAAGCTTGTCAGGATTCTGAGGTGATAGTTTGCAGTATCCATTCAGGCACCACCTTTGTGGAGAGGGACGACTGTTGCTGTACACTGCTCTTTGGGTACATATCCTGTGGTAAGGCTGAAATTGAGCAGTAGTGTTATTTGGCATTCCATTCTTCTTGGAGTTCATGTTGGATACAGCCCATGACACCATCTCGTACCATTGATGCTGTGTGTTTTGCTTTGAAGATGCTGCCTGTTACCTCAGCATCTGCAGTGTCAGGGGGCCAGCACTCTGCTGGGATAGATATTTGTCATTTTGGGGGTGGGGTTTGCACTGAACCTGTCAGGTTGGATGTTGGCAATGTGTGTGGGTTTGGTGTATTGTTTGTAATATTTGGTAATTCAGAGCATATCTGTGAATTCCCAACAAGGTTCCTACCATCAGTTAAGACAGCCTTGTGATTATCCTTAGTGTCCTGTACAATTTGTATCTCCATAGGTTCATAGGTTCATACTGGGCTATCTGCCCTAGGGCATTTATCAGCCTAGCCAGAGTGTGTGTGGCTTTCGCCACCCCTTGCTATGTGAATATTATGGCCATTTAGGGTTTACTTTACTGTGCCTCTGTCTTGATGTGACACACTGAAGACCCCCAGTGTAAATCTGGGATCTCCCATCCACTTGGCAAGATTCCTGTTGAAGAGAGTCAGTGAGGGGCTCTGCCTAACATGGATGGGATTCTGTTCCAGAGTGTAGGGAGCCTCTGGGTTAAGAATCTGTCCCTCCAGCACATCCAATTTATTTATGTGTTGAGGTTGATATCTGTCGCTCTCGCGGCTCTGATGGCTTTGGATTTTCTGAGGTGGAGCATGTCCATCAATTCTGTATTGGACATGACCTTGTACATCAGGCATACATCGCCTCTGAATATGCAATATGTGACTGCATACAGCTGGGGCATTGTCAGCCAGGCAGCATATGACAAATGTTTGACACCCTTTATCCTCTTGGTGAGGTAATTTTGAGGTCTTTCTAACTGCTACAGGTGTCGGGTACGGTACATCCCAAATGGGGCATTGTACTCACTTATGGGCCTGATAAGAGAGGAGTATAGGGGCACAATGACCTCTCTTGATGTAGATGTGAATCCTTTCATGACAAGGTGGCCAATGTAGGTGGTCTTCCTAGCCACTTTGGCAAAGTGAGTGTCGCATGTGGGGTTACTGTCCACTTGTTTCCCTAGGCCCCTGATTACTTTTTCCATACGTAATGGATTCCCACCTATGTGGTGATTTGTGAGTACCTTGTTTGGTATTTGGGGAGACATTCATACTCTCCAGTGTCTTCAGGAAGGCTGAGTGGTGTTCCTGGGTCTGAGAGGGTGATCTGTAGCATGCTACAAACTGTACAGCAGTTTTGCCTACAGTTAGTTGCACATGGATGGTCTCTGATGCTTCGTGCATTGTCAGTAACCTGGACGTGTGGGTATCTTTGCTGAATATGGATACTCCCCCTCCTTTTGTGGTTTGGTCCAGGTTTTGGTGCCGAAAAGCATGATTTGAGGTATAACCTGGTAGTGCTGGGGTGCTCTCAGGAGCCTTGATGCAGGTTTCCATCACTGCACAGACATCGATGTTCTCCATACTGGGGAGGGCCTCAAGAGTGTGCATCTTGTGGTTTAGACATCTGGCATTGAGCAGCATTACCCTCATGTTTTTTCCACTTATGTTTTCTGGGGAGGTGGGTTTGTCTTTTCAGCCTTGCCTACAAAAGGCACTATGGAGGTGGCAAGAGCCTTAGCCAATATCCAGACGCCCAGGGGTGACAGGTGCAAGTCATCCCTGGCAAAGTAGTGTGGCTTGTCAAGCATGACATCCCAAGCAGACACACACTGTAACCACTTGGAATGACACCAGTAACTGAGCCAATTGTTAAAGCTGATCATTCTGTGTTTGTACTGTGGCATCATTCTTGGTGGGGGTAGGATGCTGATCAGGGTCAGAGTCATACCGACCTGGCCTACATAATCAGAGAGCTCCTCTATGTCTCTTCACATGTAGCCAGGGAGGTACGTCTCAGGTCATTCACACCAGCATGGACAATGACTGAGTCATATTTGTACTTGCTTTGGAGTGACCTGCATGATTGTGTTATGTGGCGGATTGTAGCAGCCTACAGTCAGCTTACTGTACCCTTTTCCTTGTTCAGTCACATGAGCGGGACATCAGTGTGTCTGACTATGGAGTCACCTATTACAAGTGTATCAGGCATGTTGTTTGTCCTTATGGGCTGTGACTGTTTGGCACATCAACTTTGTGTACCATGTGTTGCATGTGCTATGTTTGGGGGTAGTGGTTGCTTGGGTGTCTGCTTTGGAGGCCTCTGTTGATTTGGTGGTTTTTAATTAGAGCCTCCAGGAATGATTTTGTGTGTTTATGTCTTTGGTTTGAAGTTGTGATAGGTCTATGTGAGTGGGTTTGTGGTGTGTGTGGTTACCTTCTCCTCCTGACTAGTTTAGACAGTACTGAGTTGAGAGAGCTCAGCCTCCAGTTTGGAGATGTGCTTGCATCTCTCACATATATTTGTATTTCTTGGGGGGTGGAGGGGGTTGTCTGTGTACATGGGGCAGGTGTAACATTGCCCAAGATTCACAGATTCAACTTGTTGTAGCTGGCCTTAGTGGATTTTATGACTGGCCATATTTTATTGCCATAATACTGATCAGAGATTACTTCCCTTTTTGGGTTTGCTCTATCATGTGGTGACTTCCGCATTCTCTTGTATGGTTTGGTAATGGCTGTGGTCCACCATGCCAGATTCCTGTGTGTATGGTATTGGGCCTTGGTTTTATTTGGGCTTGCATAATCCATGCATTCCTGACTGTGTTAATAGAATGCATTTATAAAGGGTTCTGAGGTGTGGCCCATATTTTCCACAGGCACAGGGCCTTTAATGGATTCCACATCAGTTTGGAGGAGTGCAACATTTCCTTTACACATGTTTTTCACTGTGGTTTTCTGGCCAGGGACTGTGGTCCGGATGTGAATATCCAGTGTGATTACTCTATGGTCTGATATTACCAGTGAGGAATACACTTCTCATCTGGCCATAGAGTACCCATGTTGCTGATTATCACATCCAGTATGCTTACCCCTCTTGTGGGAGTGGTGCATTGTTCCTGAGCATTTTGGTTTATGGATTCTAGGAACCTTTGGCCTAGGGTGTTGGTGCTGGGATAATGCTCCCAGTCTATGTTTGAGTATTTTCAGTCACCCAATATAATGTTGTTTGGAGAGCTTGATATTTCCATGTGTTCCAACGTAGGCCAAGTGCAGTTTCTGGCATTAGGAGGGTAGTCTGTAGCAGGCTACAAACTGGCAGGCAGTCTTAGCCACTGTTACTTGAGCATGGATAATCCATGCTGCTTCTTGTTGTGGTACCAACATGGAGGTGTCGTTATCCTTGACAATTATTGCTACTCACCCTCCTTTTGTAGTTTGTTCCATGTTTTGGGGCTGTAAAGCACAGTATGAGGTGTAACCTGGTAGTGTTAGGGTGCTCTTGTGAGCCTTAACCCAGTTTTCTGTTACAGGACAGATATCAACATTCTCCATGCTGAGGGGAGTTTAGACTGCATGCATCTTTCAGTTTGGACATCTGGCATTGGGTAGCATTACATCTAGGTTCTTATCCCTTGTGATACCTATGGAGGTAGAGCATCGTGTCTTGCTCAGCATGTCATCAGGCTGGCACACATTGGATCCCCTTTGACTAATGGCAATACTTAAGCCAGTTATTGTAATTGCTCATCTCATCTTCATATTCTGGCATCATGCTTGGTGAGGGTAGGATGTTAGTCAGGGTCATCATGTTTGCATATACTACATGGTGTTACATTGCTTAACACATGGCAATCATGCCTCAGATGGTGCTGCAGGGCTGTCTATGTTGGATGCACATACTACACTCCCTGTACATGTTTGATAGCAGGTTGTGTCAACTTAGGCATCCCTTTTTCTATATGTGTGAGTCAGGGAGAGGTATCATTTCCTGGGTTCCTACTGAGCCAGTGTATATGCTATGCGTTGCCACTTTGCCAAGGCCAAGGCATACTGGGCACGCCTCCTTCTGCCTACTGGGGCAGGCTCAGGTTGTTCCTCCTCCAAGTCACGCTCTGCCTGTGATTGGCTTGGCAAAGGTGGGGGGCTGTTTGGCCCAGCCCTATGCTGGTCCTGCTGCAACTGTTTTCACAGAATCATATTATGTAGCATATCACATACCATAACGATTTGGGTACATGTAGTTGGTGATTACTGCAAGGCTCCACCAGATGTGTCCAGGCACCGGAACCGTGACTTGAGCAGCCCAAACATACACTCAATTACATTTTGTGTTTGTGCGTGTGCCTCATTATGGCATTCTTGTTCAGGTGTGTGTGCATTTCTGATGGGTGTCATCAGCCACGGCTCCAGTACATAGCCAGCATCCCCCACTAAGTGACCATGTGGGATGTCCCCCCTGGAAAATGTCTGGTACAGCTGCGTCAGATGCTAGATATGGGAATCGTGGTAGCTTCCAGGGCAGCTAGCACACACATTCATTATTATGCCCTGGGCATCACACACGACCTGGCAGTTGATGGAGGGGAAGCCCTTGTGGTTAATGTAGGCCGTACCCCGCTCACCGGCTGGTGCTTTGATACATATATGCGTGCAGTCTATTGCACCCACTACCTCAGGGTATTCCACTATTTGCTGGAAGAGATGCATATTGCTGGCCAATACCTCACGGGAATTGGGGAAATATACATGCTCACCAACATGTGCTGACATGGCATCCAGGAACTGGTGCAGTACCCTGGATGCTGATGCCTGTGATATCCCCATCATATCACCAGTTGGTCTCTGGAAGGTACCTGTTGCTAGTATTCTTAGGCCAACACAAACCTTGGTTTCCACTGGGATTGGTTCCCCTCTGTTGGTTCTGTGTGTGAGGCGTGGCCTGCACAGCTCAACAATTTGCTGCAGGAGGTCTATGTCCACTCTATAGTGCTCCACTATCTCCAGCTCATGTAACCCCTGGTAGGTGACCCTGGGCCTGTACACTCTTCTCCATCTCCTCACTGTGGGTTGTCTGGCAGCATTTGCATAGTCACCACCCTCAGCAATTTGCATATGTCTCCTTATAACAGCTATGGCAGCCCCTAGCATTTTTGGTCTGAGTGAAGCTTTTTAAGTTTTCACTTCTAGTAGTTTACTCCTCTGTTGCAGTGTCTCTTGAGAGAAACATTCTGCACTGTTGTTTGCAGAGTTTTAAGTGCTGGGCTGAACTACTGTTCTGCCTGTGTAATTGCCTGCTTCTGATTGTTTTCACCTGCTAGCTCTGCCAGTAATTTCTGCTAGCTTCCTAGTATTTCCCATGCTTCCTTTTTCCCTTCTGTTTCCTCAGGGGGGAGCAATGCGCATACCAGAAAAAACACGCACACAGTGGCTAACACGCGCACACACATGCTTAGATGGACTAGAATCTGCTTATTCGGGTCAAAACGTGCGCACACCAGTGCAAACAACCATACAGGTATTTAAACAGGCTCCTACATGTATATTCTGCCTTAAACGCGCGCACTCACGCTTACATGCGCGCATTCTATCTTACTCGTGCCTAAACGTACACACGCACACATGCACGCCCAGCAAGAAACTTTGGTGTTATCCATCGTGTACACCTTCCATTTCTTGGCTTTCCCATGCCTACTTGTTGACACTCCTCTTTCCATGATGTGTGACTGACAGCTTTCACATGCCACTGTGCTCCAATGAGCTGCATTCCTTTCATACATTCCCCCCTGTGATGTCACCTATCTCCTACTCTGTTACTCCCCCTTATCCTACTCCTTCACTGCATGGATTGTGCTCATTGCCTACTAATGCTTAGTTACATGTCTTACACTCCACTTCCCCCCTAGCAACCCCTACTCGGTGGCCATGTTGTTTTACCCTGCTATTCCCTTCCATTGTATACTCATGCTTTGCATAAACCCACATTTGTGGGTTTAATATTTTTATTTTTTGTTTTTTTATAGCGCAGCCGGTTTGTGCGACGCTGCACTACGTTTAAAAAATTATTTTTATTTCATGTTTGTATCAGGGTGCATTGCCAGTGGCCACATATTTGGCCATTGGCATGCTGCCTGTGACATTTGCAACCTTTATTTGGAGCTGACAAGGCTCCATTGTGTTATTTGCAGAATGGTACTCAGTTATCAACTGAGTACATTTCTGCAGATAACACGGCTCTTACATGGGCAGGTTTCTGCTTCCTGGATCACGAATTTACCTCATTTAAATGCCTTTCGGCTGCCAGTAAGGTAATTAGCATATCCACGCCCTGCCCGTGTAAGAGCCATTTTAGGTGCTCTCTTACAGGCACAATCAGGCTGTTCCTGGATCACGATGGCTGCATGGAGTCTTACGCTACTCTTAGACTCCGTGCAAGCCATCGTGTATCCTGCCCAATGTGTTGGTCTTATAGTGTATCTTTCTGTGTACTAGACAGCTTCAAAAAAATTCCATATGATGGGGGGTGTCAGAGAATTATGTGAATACATAAATCAAACCTAAAAATAGGGACTTATCACCAAAATAGGTACATCATATGCAGGGGTAAATCTGGATGGAAGATAGAAATGTTCCTGAATAATAGGGGCAGTTGAAAGGTCAGTAACAGACTATTACACCTGACTCTGTTGTAGCAAAAGAAAAAAGAACAGCTTACTTTAAAAACATATTTACACAAGATCTGGAAGCTGTAACATGGACAACTATTCCCCATATTCATTAAATATTATAAGAAGAAATCAAAATTCAGAACTAGACAAGGTTTGGCATAGCTGCCCTATAGGGTATAGTTTAAATTTTTAAAACAAAAAAAAAAGAAATTACGATGGCAACATGAACACATGTCTACAGATTTATTAACATAAAAACATTCAGCACTTTCAGGCACAACACATTAAGGGCTTCATCAGAGCAAAACCACACTATAAAAACACACTTTAAATATCGTTGGACCAATTGATTAATAGAATAATTACTACATTCTCACTTTAAATATACATACACATATATATATATATATATATATATATATATATATATATATATATATATATATATATATATATATATATGCCACCAACAGCCCAACACAAATAAACAGATCGAACGATATCCCAAAGTTCTGGTATGTACCAAAAGCTTGTATGAATAAATGAGCAGGTATTATAACTCCATCAACTTTTTAATTCCTTCAAATTCTTTTTAATCCATTTGGTTTCATGACAAAGATAACAAAAATAAACCAGCAGTAACCAGCCAAACAACGCAGACCAGTTTTGCCCACCAGTGTCATCAGTGCTATCCAAAACATACCTCCTTTTTTGTTTAAATCTCATTGAATTAAAGCAACAGCACCTTTATCCAGAATGAGTTAACCTTCATGGAACATACATATATAAGGGATTAATAACAACTTACTTCTATACGTAAACTAACAGAAAGATCATAATGTTTAAACTAATACTAATCATTTTTTCCTTTTTAATAAAAATAAATATATTTAAATAAATCCTGAAATAAGACCCCGTACATATTCTCATTTAAACTTATCACTGTGGTTGTTATTTTATTATTTGTTGTTGTTTTCTTGTTTATGTCTTGGAGCTTATCTCCCTGGGCATCTACTGAAAATGGACATATATCCAGCTAAACTAGTGCAGTCAACAAATGTAAAATAAAATAAATAAACTAAGTTTATACATTGCACCAAGGTTAACAACCCATAATTGTTCCTTCTGATCTAATAACCTGCATCTAGAAGTGGCTGACAAACCCCTCCCCTTTACAGAATCCAGCCCAACAAAAATAAAATGTGCTATGACATGTTCGACTTTATGTTTATATTATCACAACAAAAAATGTTTCTCCCAGCAATTAATCAGATTGAACTTCTCATTTACCTACACTAACATACTGCAACTCCTGCATAACGGTGTCTACAGGATTGCAATTGTCCACCACAACAAAAACTGTGGCTCCTAGCAATTAATCAGAGTAGGTTACACTCAGTGTAAGTTTCTTCATTGTATGGATTTTTTACTGTTTTTTTGTATGTAACAGAATGACTCAATGCTAAATTCTGATTCTGCACTGACTGCTCTATTTTTGTTGCAGAAACTCTATAAGTAGCTAGTGACTTTACTGAATTTCTGTGGTAATATTTGTGTTTAAACTGAACCTGTACCTAGAGAAAGTACATAATCAGAGCTACTACTAGCTGCATATGTTTTTAATGTTTAAGTTGTACACATACTTGGATTGCTTTTACTGACAATTTTGCAGTTGTACAATTGTGAATAATTGATTTAGTTTTACTGGAATATCTTTAAAATCTGGCAAGTGTTTGTTATTTACTGCATTGCTTTCTTGCTAAGGTTTCTTAGCTATAAATCCTAATCCATTCTGAAGTGTGCTACTTTACCCTCCCCAAAACCTTTCTGAATGTACTATGATAAAATAACTGCCTGTTGCTGCCTTAATACGTACCATAGAATCTCTGCTTTTCTGTTTTTCTAGTTGACTAGTTGAACTTCACATTTACCTACACTAACATGCTGCAGCTCCTGCATAATGGTGTCTATAGGATTGCAATTGGCAACCACAACAAAAACTGTTTTTCCCAGCAATTAATCAGAGTAGGTTACACATATAAAAAGCATTTGTTAAGCTTTCTCTTACAGTGCTGTGTAATTAAGCAAGTCACAATTTTGCTCAATTCAAAAAGTCCGACCAGCTGACTGTGGCAGCAACTATTATGTATTTAATTTAAACACATAAAAATAGTATTAACAAGAATAAGCTAGACAGACAAACCGGTTTTGGCTAGTAACCTACATAGCCTTCATCAGTGTTCAATGAAGGCTATATAGGTTACTAGCCGAAACTGCTTTGTCTGTCCAGCTTATTCTTGTTAATACTATTTTATAGTGTTTAAATTAAATACATTATAGTTGCTGCCACAGTCTGCTGGTCAGTATTTTTGAATTTGCCTCTGGTATTTTGTGACCTTGCAGATTCCATACCTGCAGAGAAACATTGGGACTGGATACAATTTTGGTCAGCCATATGTTTATATGTTCAAAGGTGGGTACTAGGCTATTGGCCCTAGGGCCTATATAAGCCTAGCCAAAAATGTACCCTGGCTTTCGCCACCCAAGAAAATTATTTTCCTGTGCCCCTGTCAAGCAGAGCCACAGAAGTGATCCCTGGGGTGAATTTCCTATTTCCCATCCAATCATCAAGATTTTTCTTGAAGAGTGCTAATAAGGAGCTTTGTTTGACATAGATAGGTAGTCTGTTCCAGAGTATGAGAAGTCTCTGGAACAGGAATCTGTCCCTCCAGCATGTTCTGTTTATTGTGGTGACAAGGTTTAGGTCCCTAGAGCGTGTAGCTTGGAGGGGTTGGGATTTCTTTATGCGGAGCATGTCCAACAGCTCTGGGTTTGACATAGCTTTGTATGTTAGGCAGAGATTGCCTCTGAGTAGGCGATATGCCATGGAGTAAAGCTGGAGTTTTTTGAGATGGTCTGCGTAGGGCATCTGTTTGAGGCCAGTAATCCTCTTTGTGAGGTTTGTCTGTGGCCTTTCCAGTTGTTGTAGATGTCTTGTGAGGTACACACCAAAAGAGGTGTTGTACTCTATAATGGGTCTAATGAGTGATGAGTAGAGGGGAACAATGACCTCTTTTTTTCTGGATGAGAAACCTTTTGTGATGAGGTGAGCCACGTAGAAGGATTTCCTGACCACTGTGGTGATGTGATTATCAAAGGAAAGACTACTGTCCACCTGTGTCCCAAGGTCTCTTATCACATTTTCAGCATTACGTAGACTACCAGCTATATGGTAGTTCATGGGTACAGAGTTTTTACCAAAGGGGATGACAATACACTTTTTGGCATTGAGCTTCAGGCCATGGCTTTGACACCAGGCATCTGTCTCAGTGAGGCCCTTTTGTACTATGCCCACATCGTTAGGAGTTTTGATTATGGCTCCTAGTTTGCAGTCATCTGCAAACTTTGTTAGCCAAAGACCTTCTGTGTTAGCCTGTACTTCAGAGAAGTAGATACCAAACAGGAGAGGACCCAGGACTGAACCCAGTGATACTCCACTTATCACTGGTCTGAAGTTGGATTTGGAGCCTGCTACTTTCACAGTGTGGGTTCTGTCCGCGAGCCAGTTGTCAGCCCATCTTGTGACATAGGGATTTATACCTAGTTTAATGAGCTTATCTATAATTCCAGAGTGGGGGATGGTGTCACAAGCCTTGGCGAGATCTAGATAAGCTGTGTGAACCACCTTACCCTCATCTATGGCTTTAGTGACTGTGGGCCATGGGGATCTTTTCTACTTGAGTGCTTGCCTCCTTCCCCTGTAACTAAAGTACACTGACTCTTACATTTGTCTCTCTGACCCTAATTTTTACAGGTATACCTTGTACCTTTTTGGCTTTCTAACACTCAGACATAGACTCCTGTTGAAAGGTTTACTTACTTGTTTGGCATGTGAACATGTAACCCTTGTAAAAATCCTCAAAATTGTATACTGTTGGTCTGTCTTTCCTGCTAAACATAAGTAAAATTAAAGTGCTGAGTGCAAGTAACATTACAGTGCTCAGTGCAGATTTTAGGCCCTTACATTCAACTTACTTATGGTGTGGTGTCTTGAGTCAATCAAGGTATCCCTCTAACTACTCCTACTGCCTTCTCTTTTCCCCCATCCCCCTCTTTCCTCCTCATACAGGTTAAACTGCTACAACTTAGTGCAGACATTGGGTTATCCCTGCTCCGCTTGCCCTCTCTTCGCTCGGGCTGGCTTCGCACCCCACCCTGCCCCCAAATCCCTCTTGGCCCTGGTGCTGCTACATTTATTTGTACTAGACCACACCCCACTTTTTTAAACCAATCGTTAACAACTTGTCATGCAACAGCACCACCCTCAACCTGATGCCACCAGTCCTCTAACTTTACTATTCCTTTTTCCTAAGTTTCAAGTCTTGTTCAGTAGGTATACTATCACGCAAAATAGTCTTATTAACGTTACTTCTATCCCTTTTACTCAGGTCTATATTAGATCACCCAACGCTTAAAAAAGCGAACGGTGATTGATCGAACTTGTGTAAATGAAAGCTTAAAATATCGAAGCAACAGAAACCCCAATTTTTTCCTAGCAAAAGAATTCGTTTGTCCGTTTCTGTTGCTTTGGTATTTTCAGTGCTGTGGTGGAAAGTTACGGGTTAGGTTCAGGTAAGTGTGCGATTGTCTGGACATGAGGGTTAGGGCAGGTTTGGTGAGTTAGAGTTAGGGTGTGGGTTGGATATGTGTGCGATTGTGTGGACATGAGTGTTAGGGCAGGTTAGGTGAGTTAGGGTTAGGGAGTGGGTGAGGTGAGTGTGCGATAGTGACGGAATTTAGGGTTAGGGTTTGGGTTAAGGTACGTGGATAGTTGGTGTGTGTATAGTTTAGTGTAGGGTTAGGTGTCAGGTTTTAGGTGTATGTGTGTAGATTGCTGTTTGTTTGGTGTGCTTGTGTTGTGTGTATGTGTTTTGGAACAGCGATTTGTTTCCCTAGGAAAAATATTGCTGTTCTGACAGTTCGAGATTGTAAGCTTTCGCTTACATAGGGTCGATTAATCACCATTCGCTTTTTTAAGCATTCGGTGATCTAATATAGACCCCTTTTACTCATCCCATATCTCCTAACTGCCTACAAATGTCAGTGTCACCCAGGTTTCCACTACCCTAAATTCAAAACATCCATTCCATCTACAACAGATAATGGACCCTTACTCACTCCCCTCATGCTTACCTCCTTAACCCCTAAATACTACCATCTTACTAGATCTAGTTACATTAGTCCTAAAACTAGACACTATTACAAAACTTTATTCAAAACCTTAAAACTCATGTCTACCCTATCTGTCAGCATAGACACCCAACAACCACCCGAGTTCAATAATGCTGAAATTCTTGTCTCAAAACTACAAATTAATAAAAACAAAAATGTAAACATTGTCTGTGTCTACATTCCCCCAGGGAGGAACACAGAAACCATAGAAGACTTCTTATATTGGTTATCCAATAACTACCCCCAAGAAACAATTGTTCTTGGGATTTTAACATTAACTGGAACACTTGCTTTTGTAAACCCCCCCCCCACAACCTACATAAACCTCTATGGATTTACTGAAATCATTACCTCCCCCATCAGAACAGGAAAACACAATAACAAGGAAAGTACTCTAGACTGGATATTCATCAATATCTATCTTCAATCCTATAAATCAGGCACTTTGCCTGATGACCTAAGTGACCACTGTCTCACCTATGTAATCAAGCTCAAAGTAGACTGTTCCTACCAACCCACCTATAGAACATTAAGAAACAACAAGAATTTTATTCTCACCAAGTTTCAAAATAAACTTAATGCATGCAACTGGTCAATACTTAAAAGCCTCCCCCTAGATGAAGCAGAAGCATACTTTAACACCAAATTCCTTGCTATTCTTAACTCCCATGCTCCCAGCTGATCTATTAGAACCAAAGTTAATGTTACACCATGGCTTTCTAAAGATGCTAATACCAAAATTTCACTCAGAAACAAAGCATGGGCCACCTAATGACACCAAAAAATCAATAACCTTAGACAAAAAGAGCCACTACTACCATCTACTGCAAAAACACCAAAACAAACCTCAAACGTTTGGGACAGGAATAAACAAACTACTCCACATAGGCCAAACTGCCTCTCCACCCCCCTCAGCTTCCCAACAAAAATCCCCAGTAGACATTGCTAATAACTTCAAAACCTTATTCACGGAGACTATCCAGTTTCTAGCCAGCCAACTCTCTCCTAATGGCTCTAATTCTAATGCAGTCACACCCAGTAGCCAAACATACTTTACCTTCCAACCTGTTCCTACTCAGCTTATTCATGCCCCACTTAAGAAACTAAGACCCACCACCCTGGCTGCTGACCTCCTCCCAGCAGACTATCTGCAAAAGACTGCTGACACCGTAGCATATCCCATCTCAATCTTGATCAACAGAGCTATATCTGAAGCTACTGTACCCACTATATGGAAAATCTCTCATGTCATACCTCTCCATAAAGGAGGCAGTTCCACTGAACTGTCAAAATTTAGACCCATAGCTATTCTGTCACCTCTAGTTAAAATTATGAAGAAGTGTGTACACATACAGCTCATGCACTACCTCACACAGAACATGCTGTTGTCCAACTTTCAGCATGACTTTAAGCCACACCACAGTACTACTTCTGCCCTCCTCTCTTTCTGTAACGTCATTAACCACAACTGCAATAATAACAAACTATCCTCAGCACTCTTTCTAGATCTATCCAAGGATTTTGACATGGTTGTCCACAAAATGCTTATAAATACCTTGAAGGCCTTCTCCTTAAACAACTATGCACTCCAATTGTTTCAATCCTACCTGCAGGGCAGGCAACAGGCAGTCCTATGGCATGACAAGCTATTATCTTTGCCTACCCATCACATTAGGAGTCCCCAAGGTCTCGATACTAGGACCCCTTCTTTTCCCCATCTTTATCAACAACCTTCAGTCAGTCATCCCAGATGCTACCTGCATTCATTATGCGGATAACTTCACCTTGATTTGTTCTGACCCCTCACTGTATTCACATTAACCCAAAATGCCTTCACTACAGTGGAAAAATGGCTCTCCAATCAACATCTAATCCTAAACTCCAACAAAACTAGGCTGCTCCTCTTCTTCTCCACATGCAGGACCCCCCCCCCTGCTATCCTTCAACATAACCGCTAACAATGGCACTATCATCTCCCCAGAAGCCCAAACTAAACTACTGGGTGTCATAGTTGATAACCTGAAGTTTGATGCACATATCAATCAAACAATCAAAACCATTAATAAAATACTTGGCTCTCTTTATAGAATCAAACCTTTCCTTACCCCACTTGCTAGAACTGCAGTTGCCTGTTCCCATCTACTATCAGTTCTTCTCTATGCCTCACCTCTATTCTCCAACTTAAACAAAACTGATCTTAATAAACTATCATCCTGCTATAACCACATTGCCAGATTTGCTACTGGCACAGCCTACCAGACCCACCACTGTCATAACCTAAATCGCCTAGGATGTCTTGAACTGCCAAGCCTACTGCAGTTCAACCAGCTAATAATGGCACAAAAAGTCTTTACCAACCAGAAAATACACCTGCACTAAAAAATATTATCAGCCCCTACACCAGCACCCGGCCACTATGATCATCCACTAGACTCCTAGTTCAAACATAAAAATCCAACTTCTCAGCTAGGGACTTTCTGTTTGCCAATTCTGTTGGAAAAACATGGAACAGACTCCCAGCTGACATGACCCTAGAACCCTCACTAACTCAATTCAAAAGCAAACTCAAGAAATACTTCAAAACTCATTGGTTATGTCCTTGCACTAACCCCGACTAGTGACCTCTCTATTTCTTAGGTGCCTTACCTTTAACTACTTCTAACTTTTTTCTACCACTCCATTTAAGGAAGGGTCAATTGTACAACTGCTGCTCAATGTGTCTTAAACCTGAATGTAATGTTATGTATATATAACTTTGAAAATACTGTTATGTTTTGTAAAGTGTTTTATAATAAGTTAGTACTATATGTGCTAAATATTGGTATTGCTTATGACTATAATCTGCTTGAAACTAGCATTTAATAAATGTTCAATGTGTATTATTATCTTGGAGATTTTCTCCCCAGGCCTCCATTAAAACTGGACATATATCCCGTTGGACTATCCCGGTCAACAAATGTAAAATAAAATAAATAGATAATGTTTATAAAGAGCACTTCTAGAGCACATACAATTGATATCACTTAAGTGGACCCCTATCACACTCTTAAAGCCCTAGACGTCTGCCCCAGATAAAATGGCCCACACTGACAAATTGCCATGCAAACTACCCATTCAGTCTTATATGTAATTAATTGTCTAATACTAAAGACCTTAGGAGTGTTAAGTGAAGTGTAAGACTTACTTCTCATAATGACCTTGCACTAGACAAAATTGCCACAATTAGTGGAACCTATAATAACATTTTCATTGGTATTTCCCTTATAAAAACCCATTCTCTTAAACCAGGAGAGATGTATTCCAATATTCTTACCTCTACAATAGCTAAAATTATATTGCCCATCTAAACATTGGCCAAAAAAATCATCCATTTTCGATATATGCCAATGTTTATCAATGACCTCCTTAACTTTAAATGTATTTGTACCATATGTAGTAATAAACCATAACTTAAATGTTTCATTACCTATAACATTACTCTCACCCCTAGTAACAAGCTGGTCTTCCTTGCTAGTATCCGTGGCCATATTTTTTCTAAGTCCACACTTAGGGATTCATACCCCCTCTTAATAAACCTAGCAGCCAACTTACCAGCTTCATTTTGAAAATCCACATCCTTTCTGCAAATCCATCTCAATCATAAAATTGACCCTTAGGAATATCAGTAACCATGTGTCTACTAGCCTTCAGTAAAGCATTTTTTGTAAAGGGTTTTCTGTAGAGATTCTTTACCGTGGTGCCATCATCTAACTTAGTACTGTTAACATCTAAAATATCAATATTGGAGAATTCAATCCTACCAATAAATTATAAATCAGACTTATTAAAGTTCAAATATGTCGCAAACCTTTGCCATGTGTCTATTGCTCCTGATCAAATACCCCAACAATCATCAAGAAATCAATGCCACATAATTAATTCCTTTCTAACTGGGTTCTCATCATTATAAATCAAATTTGGCTCTAAATAGCCCATAAAAAATCAGCATAAATAGGAGTAAATGTTCTACCCATAGCAGTACCCCAAAGTGCTTTACTGAGTGCCATCTAGACATAAAATAAACTAATCTAAATCTAAACATTTTAGTCAGCTTTCATCAAAAACTTGTTGGAAGACAAGGCTGATGTAACTTACTTTGCTAGCTACAATTATGTCCAACAGCTACTGAAGTAAGTCGAGCAACAGAAATGCAGCATTTTTTTTAAAGACTTGACTGTGTTGACTAAAAAATGTAGACCAATGATTTGGCATATAAAGTTGCTTAGAGCATATGTAAGTGCTGACATTGCACCACAAGGTTTACGTATTTATTTGGAGCTGGGTGTTGGCAAGGAAGATATTGCCTTTATGTCTAAATGATGCTCAGTACAGCATACTGAGTCTAAGTTATTTATTGAACTGTTAATTTACTACTAAGAACAGATACTCGTGTCAATTAAACTAAAGCTCGATTCTAACTTGGACTGTATCCAGCACTTTAAGTGACATGATGATTATCAAGTTTTATATACTAGATATGTGAATGAGGTTAATGGTTTTGAAAATGAAGTGAAGAATTGGAAATTAAAAAAAAGTTTAATGAGGACATTGAGATTGTAAGAGCAATACCAAGTTTTTGTGGAAAACTTCTAAAATGTCAGTGAGGGTTTCTGAGGCTGGTAAAAAAGGTTACAGAACAAAGTGTAAGGGGGAATGATCTATTTTGAAAAATCCCACAAGTTCAAGCAATGCTGATTCTAGTATTTTGATTTCTCCTCAAATCCACTTAGTACTGATACAGAGACAGATCCTGATAATACTTTCGAGGTTGCTTCACCATTGTGTAAAAAATCAAAGAATAAGGGGGGCCCTTTCGGAGAGGTGGAAGGAAACACTGAAGACCAAACAATGGACAGTATGGAGAGAAGTTTCAGGGACTTTCTCAAAACGTGACTGTTATTAAAGTGAATGATACTGATGAAAATAATTTGGTTGTGAATTTGACTACTTGTAGTCTCACTGAGGGTGAAAAATGCTTGCTTAATAAAGGTTTGGGATTTGTTTCTTCTTTTCACAGTTCACAATATGATGTTTGTATCGATGTAAAAAATTTTTGTAGGAACTTAAATCTCAGATACTATTATAACTCTAGAACTAGTGAGGGTCAAGTTTCTGAGACTGGACTTAAGGTGGTTGAAATGTAGATTTCTTAATTCTATCACCCTATGGTGAAACTGTCTGAAGAGCAAGTTTTGTGTGCTTTACAAATTAATCAGGGCACTATATTTTGGAATTATGG
>NC_056734.1:908545715-908548215 GCF_019279795.1 Protopterus annectens
TCATTCTGATGGTACTATGTTTGCACAAATGGGTGCACATCTTGCACCCATAGCCACACCAGAGGTTTGATGGAAGACTTCCCCCTCAAAAAAGATAAGATTATTGTGGAGCACTACCTCCATACATTCAGTTAAAAAATGAACCATAAGATTTGTCAATATTTCATCACACATCAGTACATCATTAAAAAATTCTAACTCTGTGTGATGAGATATAACAGAAAATATGTTAACAATATCAACAGCTATTAAACTTGTATCAATATTGAATTCTAGAGAATTAAGCAATTTTAACAGGTATCATAAGTCATGCAATATATGGGGGGGTACTAGATAAAATATGTTTACAATGAAAATCAATGTAGGCAATTACAGGTTCAGTATTTGACCCCCTCACAGCTACAATAGGTCTCAAAGGGAGGTCATTTACACTTTTGTGTAATTTGAGAATTCCAAATATGGAAGGTATAACTGCTTTTTCCACCATCAAAAATTCCAGTTCGTGTTGCACGATAACTCCCTGACAAAAGGCATCAAATTAAAAACAATCAATTTTAGCATATGTTACATTGATCTCATTCCTTGAAACTCTCTCATATGAATTGTCATCATTCAAAATGTTGAACATTTTGCAAAAGTCTGGAGAATTTCTCCCCAGGCCTCTGCTAAAAATTGGTTTTGTACCAAGCTGGACTTTCCCAGTAAACAAATGTTAAATAAAAAATAAATAAAAGTAATCAGTATAGTTCATAATTATTACCTCTCCACCTTTGTCAGGCTTCATAACTCTAATATCCTTATTACTAACCAATTTGTGCAAAACAACCCTTTCATTCTGGGTTAAGTTGTCTTTTTGACCCTTGTTGTTCTTATTAAGAATCCTTGTCTCATATTCACAGAACCATTCAAAAGCCAACGCACAAGGGTTGGAGGAGGAATATAAATACTCTTCCATTTCAATACTATGGATTCACAACTGTCAGAACTAATAAATATTCTCAGATTCAACAATGTAGCATATAACTTCAAATTAAGTAACAATTTTGCCACATCAGTTTGAAATGAAGTCACAAATGGTGCACCCTTTCTTAATACAGAATAATGCATAGATAACAAACAAATATTACTTAAATTAAAAATGTTAGCACCCCCAATGACCATGGTGTTTGTCCATTGACCACAAAAAGTCATTTTCATGTTGCGATTGTTCTGCTTGGTCCTCCTGCCCCTGCTCTTCACCCCCCCCCAAACCCTGAGAAGTGTTAAACGTATTCCACTGTTTTGTGAAGGGGAGGCAAACATTTGACAACATTAATAGAACAATGGTGATCCAGAGAGAAGTGAATATAAGAAATGACTGCTGTTATTAGTGGGTTTTGATGCAGAGAAAGCATTCAACAGAGTAAACTATAGGGCAATGGAAGCACTTGCATTTACTGAAACAATAATAAGGCTAATTAGAAGGATCTATGGGGATAGGAGGCAAGAATTAAATAGGAAGGATTCCTCTGTGATAAGTTGTGTCTGAACAGAGGAACCATGCAAGTGTGTCTCTTTCCCCTTTGTTATTTGCATTATGTTTAGAACCATTAGCAAGAAAATATGGGACTCAGAAATTCAAGGATTTAATTGGTATGTTGCTCAAAAAAATGTTTGATAATATTTTGTACCTTACAGAACCAAAAAAAGACATCTCAGTGTCATGGAATATTTTGAGACAGTTATGGGTTTTATCAGGATATAAAATTAATGAAGATAAAACAAAGGCTATAGCTATAAACTATATACCTGCATGTGAATTGGTCCAGCAACACCCATATTTATGGGGACATGATAAAATTAAATATTTAGGAGTATGGATTAAAATGATTTGGTTATGAGCAACTAAGGATATGTGGAAAAAGAAAAAACAAACAATAATACAAAAATACCTGGGAAACTAGCAGCTTTGGCTATGGATATGGATAGCAAGATGCAAGCAGTAAAAAAATTGTTTAGTCTCTTGAGTTTTATACACAGGTCAGGCATATTTTTATCAACCAGAGAAGTTGTACATAGTAATTAATAAAGAGTTGAAGGATTTTATTTGGGAGGGGAAGAGAGCAAGAATCAAGTGGGATAAGTTGATCCTCTCAGTAAAACAAGGAAGTATAGTAGTACCTGATTTGAAGGGATATTTCAGAGCTATACAATTAAGTATCTTATACATAACACATAATGAAAGGTGCAATTCAAAGGGGAAAAGCTGATGATGATGAAGCAGGAAAGTAATTCATGAAAAAAAGGAAAAATGGAATGGGATTTCAGACACAGATTATAACAATAGTCATACAGAATATTACATTCATACAGTAGCAGAAAGTATACTAAGAACTAAGCCAACACGGAAAGGAGATTCTGCTAATAGGGATGACTGCAATTAAGGGTAAATAGAATAGATGAGAGGGGGCTGGAAATTCACTGGAGGAAGATGGGAAAGGAACCAGGGTACTGGAAGCAG
>NC_056734.1:908553215-908624792 GCF_019279795.1 Protopterus annectens
GACTGACGTGATCCCTGGGGTGAATTTCCTTTCTCCCATCCAATTGTCAAGGTTCCTCTTGAAGAGGTCCAAAGAGGCACTCTGCTTGGCATGTATGGGCAATCTATTCCAGAGTCTGGGGAGTCTCTGGGTCAGGAACCTATCCCTCCAGCATGTTTTGTTTATTGTGATGACAAGGTTTAGATCCCTGGAGTGTGTAGCTCTGAGGGATTGGGATTTCTTTAAGTGTAGCATGTCCAATAGCTCTGGGTTTGACATGGCCTAGTATGTTAAGCAGAGATCGCCTCTGAGTAGACGATATGCGACAGAGTATAGCTGGAGTTTTTTAAGGCGGTCAGCATAGGGCATCTGCTTTAGGCCTGTGATTCTTTTAGTGAGGTATTTCTGAGGCCTTTCCAGTTGTTGCAGATGTCTTGAGAGGTACATACCAAATGGGGTGTTGTATTCTATAATGGGTCTAATGAGGGATGAGTACAATGGGACAATGACCTCCTTTTTTCTGGATGAAAAGCCCTTTGTGATGAGGTGTGCCACATAGAAGGATTTCCTGACTGTTGTGGTGATGTGGTTATCAAAGGTGAGATCACTGTCCACCTGTGTCCCTAAGTCTCTTATCACACTTTCTGCGTTTAGTGTACTGCCACCTATATGGTAATTCATGGATACATGTTTTTTTCCCAAAGGGGATAACAATACATTTCTTGGCAGTGAGCTTGAGCCCATGGCTCTGGCACCAAGCATCTGTTTCTGTAAGGCCCTTTTGTGGAGTATCCACATCATTTAGGGATTCAATAATGGCTCCCAGTTTGCAGTCATCTGCAAACTTTGTTAGCCAGAGTCCCTTAGTGTTGACCTGTACTTCAGAGAAGTAGATGCCAAACAAGAGCGACCCCAGGACTGAACCCTGATGTACTCCACTTGTCACTTGTCTGGAGCTGGATTTGGAGTCAGCTACATTTACAGTGTGAGCTCTATCAGTAAGCCATTTAGCAACCCATTGGGTGACATAGGAATTAATGCCCAACTTAGTAAGTTTATCTATGATTCCAGAGTGGGGGATGGTGTCAAAGGCCTTGGAAAGGTCTAGATAGGCTGTGTGGACCACCTTACCCTTGTCCATGACCTGGAGACTGATTCAAAGAAGTCAATCAGGTTCAGGAGACAAGATCACCCCTTCACAAACCCAAACTGGGTGGGGTCCAGTGTTTGAAGGTTGCCAATGTCTTTGTTTATAAGTTCCATGATAATACGCTCCATGGCCTTGCAGATAAGGCTTGTCAGACTGATGGGACAGTAGTTTCCGGGATCCAAGGTGGATCCCCCTTGTGGATTGGGATAACTGCAGCTCTGCACCACTCAGTGGGCACGAAACCTGAGGTGAGGCTATGATTAAACATGACACTTAGGTGAGGTGCCAGTTCATATTGTAGTTCATGTAGTACACAGCCCGGGATGCCATCTGGTCCCATGGATGCTGTATTCTTGGCTTTAGAAAGTGCGTTTTGTACCTGTGTGGCTGTTATTACTGGAATTTGGCAATCTTCCAGTATTGAGATGGGTCATTTAGGGGGTGAGAGTGGGGTGAAGTTGGCACTGAATCGATCTGCCAGGATATTGGCAATATCCTTCAGATCAGTATATTTAATGCCATTCTGTTTTAGCTCAGAGCAGATCTGAGCATTGCCATTTAGATTCTTGACATAATTATAGAATGCTTTGTGGTTATCTTTGGAATCTTTGGCAATTTTATTTTCATAACTAGCTTTGGAGGATTTTATGAGGCATCTCAGTTTCTTACTGAGGCTAGTAAGGGAGTTTTTTGCATCCTGGGATTTTCCTCTTTTCTGCAAAAGTTTCTTCCTTTTGTTGTAAAGTTTGTTTATGGCAGGGGACCACCAGATTGGCTTCCTTTTTTTGGATGAGAGCATTTTGGTTCTATTTGGGATGGCACGATTCATGCATGATTGGATGTGCTCGTACAGTGCCTTAGTGTAGGATTCAACAGTTGAACTTTCAGTTCCCGTCTGCATGAGTGTCATGAAGTTTGTTACTTCTGACTTGAGTAGCATGAAGTTGGCTTTTTGAGAAGTTTTTTTATGGTGGTTTCTTTACAGGGGGGTGGGGGTGGGATGTGGATGTTAAGGGTGATTAGCTTATGGTCAGACTTGACTAACGAGGGGGTGACCATAGGTATGGAGCATTGATTTCCCATGTTGGTAATGACCAGGTCTAGGATATTGGAGCCCCTGGTGGGACTATAGATTAATTGATCCAGGGCATTGGAATTTATGAATTCCAAGAACTGTTGCGCACAGGTGTTGGGACATGAGTAGTTTTCCCAGTTAATGGCAGGGTAGTTAAAATCACCAAGTATTAGGGTGTTTGGTTCTATCTTAATATTTTCCAGTATGTTTAGAAAGGTGTAGTGAGAATCTTGGGGTATGGTGGGGGATCTGTAGCAAGCTACAATTTGGATTGCAGTCTTACCTAGTGTTAGTTGCACTTGGAGAATTTCAGACACATTGTGTTGGCCATCTAGCCTGGTGGTGTGAATATCCTTGGTGAATATTGACACTCCTCCACCTTTACTGTTTCGGTCCTGGTTTGGTGGCCGAAAAGTGTGGTAAGAGTTGTAGACTGGTATTGCAGGGGTGTTCTCTGGAGCCTTGAACCAGGTCTCAGTTACTGCACAGATATTGATGTTCTCCATTTTTAGGAGTGCCACGAGAGAGTGCATTTTGAGGTTTAGACTTCTAGCATTGAGTAGCATTACCTTCAGATTCTGCATGCTTGTACCTGTTACGGTGGGGGTTTTGTCCTTTGAAGTTTGCCTAAAAAAGGCACTATAGGGGTGGCAAGAGCCTTAGCCAGTAACCTGAATTCCAGAGCCGACAGGTGCAGACCATCTCTGGCAAAGCATCGTGGTCTGTCAATCATGCATCCCAGGCAGACAGATACTGGATCCCCTTTGAATGACACCATAAGCTTAGCCAATTGCTGAAGTCAATCATTTTATCCTTATATTGTGGTATCATTCTGGGCGAAGGCAGGATGCTACTCAGGGCTAGGGTCATACCTGCCTGGGCCACATGATCTGAGAGCTCTTCCATGTCTCTTTTCATGTAATCCAGGGAGGTACGTCTCAAGTCATTCACTCCAACATGGACAATGACAGAGACATATTTGTACTTGTTGTGGAGTGACTTGAGTGCATGCGTTATGTGGCGCATCCTGGCACCTGACAGGCAGCTGACTGTAATTTTCTCCTTATTCAACCTGGTGAGAGGGAAATCAGTGTGCCGGACTATAGAGTCACCTATGACTAAAGTGTTAGGTACATTGTCTTGCCTTAGGGGCTGTTGATGGGTGGCACACTGGTGTTGCGAACTATGTGACACATTGGTTGTGATTGGTGTTTGTTTGCGTTTCAGCTTCAGAGGTCTTTTTTGCTTGGGCGGGTTACAGTTAAGGGCCTCTGCATATGTGGATTTAGTGTTGCTTTATGTGGGTGTTGGTGGTGCGGGTTTAGAAGGGCTATGTGTTGCTTGAGGTGTAGTGTGGGTGTTAACCTTCTCTTCTTGACTGTTTAGCACAATCTTGGGTGGAGAGAGCTTTGCTTCCATTTTGGCTATGTAAGTGCATCTCTCACAGGTTGCAGTGTTGGGTGGTAGGAGGAGAGGGTTGTCTGTGTACATGAGGCAATTGCTGCATTGTCCCAGTATGCCCAGATTCACCAGGTGGACAGGAGAAATCACCGGAAGCTGACCCTTGGACATGCCTGGTTTGGGGCTTTTTTTTCTTTGTAAAGTATAGGAGCTGTTTCCTTAGCAAGGTACTTTGCAATTATAGGCTGTTTAGTGCCTACTATTAATTTCTCCTTGTTAACAAGGAGAGTTCAGTGTTTGTATGAGTTTAAGGCTTCCTAGTGCTTTCCAGCAGTTATTAGAGAAAGTGCTAGTCACAGGGATGCTTAAAGATAAGATTGAAAAGAATGCACTCTGCAGTGTGCACTAGAGAAGTTAGATGTGAAAGTAGGTAACTTGAGTTTTACCTGTTTAAAAAGTTAAGGTTTAGTGGAGAGTTACTATTTTTAAAACAGCAAGATGGATTGAAGGGGGTGGTCACTTTTGTATTTTGGTACCATGAAATACTGTAGGATGGCCAATAAATTTAAATAATTGAAGGGTGGGATTTCAAAAATGATGATTTTGTGATTACTCACATAAGCCAGTGAAAGTAGAGAGAAATGAGATATATTGTCAGATTAACATAAGAGGCGGGCAACTACAAAGACAGTGGTATTTAACAAGACAACTTAAATGGGTGGGAGAGCGGGAAAAAATTCTGCCTGACTCAGAACAGAGAGAGCTGTGGTCTCTTTTGAAGTTTTAATATGCTGTTAAAACAGAATGCAAGCAAAACACAAGGTAAAGAAAACAAACTACAGTATTCAAAATATAGAAAGGCAATACAGTAATACAAAAAATAAAAGCAAACTAACCTTTACTTCACAGCAAAGTGTAGCAGAGTCTGGAAGAGCCTTTCTGGTAAAGCTCTGAAATGTTTTAGTTTACTCCTTAAATAGAAATTTTAGTTCCTAGCTCCACCCCCTCTGTTAACAAGTGATTAACCTTAAGTGACCTCTTCTGTCTTATGAATGAGTCCTTAATTAATCAGTTCTTATTTCTGCCTGACTCAGAACAGAGAGAGCTGTGATCTCTTTTGAAGTTTTAATATGCTGTTAAAACAGAATGCAAGCAAAACACAAGGTAAAGAAAACAAATTACAGTATTCAAAATATAGAAAGGCAATACAGTAATACAAAAAATAAAAGCAAACTAACCTTTCCTTCACAGCAAAGTGTAGCAGAGTCTGGATGAGCCTTTCTGGTAAAAGGTAATAGGTAAAAGGTAAAAAATAGGTAGTCAATCACACAGGCTGCACCTACAGCAGAGGACTATAAAAGTTGCATACACCCTACAGTATGATTTTACCACCATACTCTGCAACAGTGGAGTAAAAATGTGGGATTTTTAACTAAAGCAATGCTAGGGGCTGCTGCAGCTCTGTTACATCGATATGTGCTAGTGAGGTCAGTGAAGATGCTGATGCTGACAATAGGCCTAACCTAAGAAGGAGAAGAGTGTTCAGGCCCAGGGTAACCTTCCAGGGGCTACATGACCTGGAGATTGTAGAGTGCTACAGGGTGGACAGAGACATACTACAAGAACTCATTAAGCTCTGCTGCCCTCAACTCAGACCCAGAGCCAAAAGTGGGGAACCCATCTCAGTGGAAACAAAGGTATGCATAGCCCTCAGGATACAGGTACTTTACAAAGACCAACTGGGGACATGATGGGGTCTCACAGGCATCAGCATCCAGGGTACTCCACTAACACCTGCCAGTGAGAACATTTATTTACCCCACACCCCTGAGGAGAGGTCTAGCAGTATGAGGCTCTTCTATCATGTAGCACACTACCCTGATGTACTGGGTGTCATAGACTGCACTCATGTACACATCAAAGCACAGCATGGTGAGGAGGGTAGAGTTGACATCAACTGCAAGGGGTATCACTTCATCAGCTGCCAGGCCATGTGCAATGCCCAGGATATTATCATGAATGTGTGTGCTGGCAGGCTTGGCAGTTATCACGATTCACATATCTGGCACACATCACATCTTTACCACATGTTTGCTAGGGGGGACATCCTGTATGGCCATCTACTTGGGAATGTTGGCTATGTACTGGAACCGTGCTTGATGACACCCATCAGAAATGCATACACACCTAAAAAAGAATGGCATATTGATGCACAAACACAAACTAGGGACATCATAGAGCATGTGTTTGGGCTACTCAAGTCATGGTTCCAGTGCCTCTATATATCTGATGGAGCTCTTTAGTATTCACCAGCCACATGTGTACTGATGTTCACAGTGTTTGCCATGTTACACAATATGATCCTGCAGGATCAGCAAAGGGAAGTGATACACAGCTCCCCACCAGTGCTTAGGTCCTCATATCCACACCCACTGGGGGATTCATAGGAGAAACCCCATGAGGTACTCCCTGTAGGCAGAGTTAGGCATACCCAGCATGCCCTGGCCTTAGCCAAGAGACAATGCATAGCACACACACTGAAATTCTAGGGCCCTGGGGACC
This sequence comes from Protopterus annectens, assembly GCF_019279795.1. Taxonomy (NCBI): domain Eukaryota; kingdom Metazoa; phylum Chordata; order Ceratodontiformes; family Protopteridae; genus Protopterus; species Protopterus annectens. The sequence goes on from NC_056734.1 coordinate 908,559,383, forward strand.
GTCACCTCACTCCAGCTCACATACATAATTAAAATTTATACCAGGCAATCCGCACAACCTGTACCTAACCATGTATTGGCTGTGTGCATCAGAGTCAACCCTGAAAAACAGGTTTGTCAACCACTGCATTTGCAAGCTAAGTCACTCTCCTATACAATACATGTACAGGGCACTAGACTATGGTAGCATATGTATGGACCTGCTGAATCTATGCAAGGAGATAGAGTGAGCTACTGGGCAACTTGCAGAAATCTAACAGCCACTTGGTACAACAAGTACTCTGTCAAATACTGAGTGCCCCATAATATCCATTAGGCCACATAGCTGGAAACCCCACTGCATCATGCAAAGGAAATGTTAAACAGTGAGGTCATAGGACAGATGCAAAACTGTCAATGCCCAAGTCCCCTACCCCCAACATATCAGTGTTTCCATTAGGCCACATGGCTGGAAACCCTACTGCATCACGCAAGGGAAATGCCAAACAGTGAGGTCATAGGACAAATGCACAACTGTCAATGGTCGAGTCCCCTACCCCCAACATATCAGTGCTTCCATACAACTGCAGTAACAGTATGTTTGCAAGAATATATCAGCAGACCCCACAATTCCAGAGCTATGACATAGAACCTGGCCACATGTATTTCCCACAAAATGCAGGGGACAGTGTGTGCCTGTATGATCTTGATAGTGTGAGGATTTAAACCTCTCTTACTGGCAGCAGGTGTGGCTCACTGAGCTAAGGACACTAGAATCATTGATGGTTCTAAGCTGGCAGGTTGCAGTTGATAGATACCTGGGATTGATGCTTAGCAGGGGTAATTATTTTGTACATGTGAAAAGCACATAAGATCATTAAGGCACATTAAAGCACTTTTAAGTGGGTTTGTGCAACTCACCACATTGAAGCGTGCTGCTTAGCTCAGCTCAAACCTGCTCTAAAAAATATAAAGAAAAGAAAAAGGGGGTGATATGACAGTGGTAAAATGGTGCAAGGAGGGGAAAAGCATACTGAAAGGCAGGTAGAGATATGCAGGAAGGGTTTATGAAAGGACCACAGCTTTCTTGTAAGCAACAGCTGTGCAGTTAGACAAATCTGTGGATGAATTTGCACTCTAAAACCCCAGAAAAAGGGGTAAGGACAACATAAATGTGTTGTCCAGCCAACTAGACCAAATTAGTTGTGTCCAGTGGGCATGTGTGCGAAATGGAGAGCTATGTATGGGACAATATTTTTTTGTTGGACAGGTGCCCATTTTTTTTTTTTTAGGAGAGAGTGGAATGTTGGGGAAGGGTTGTAGGTACATGTTGGGAGTTAAATTGTGTAGCAGAGGATGCAATTGCAGATAGACAAGACAGTGGACTGGGGTGTTTTGTGACACATGAGGGGCGTAATCAATTTGGACGGGGAGGGTGTTGTGGAATTTGAGAAGCATGTGCCTCCAAGCGGCAAGAGATGGAGGCTGGAAACCGGGGCCACAAGACCCCATCAGGTTGTCCAGTCTGCCATCAATCTGGCATAGGCATTATTCATAGCTCCTATGAACAATCCTGTGCACCATAAGCTAGTAGTTGATCCTGAGTGACTACTGCCCCTCCGGCACCACTCCCAAGGTGGGAAAGGCCCCTTCCCCTGATTTGGTTCCACCCGAAGGTGGTGCATGGCCAGCGGAGGGGCACCACTAGCCTGGGTCCCAGATGCACTGGCACCTGGTGCCACAGCTGGCTGAGGTAGGGTAGGTGAATCAACAGGATCCGGCCTACCCTGTCATGCTGTGGTGATTGAGGTATAGCAATGTGTATAGGTTAGAGTTCTGAAGAAGTCTTGGATGATGAAAGCGCTTGACTGACTGTATTACTACTGAGTCTTTCTTATTGTGGAATTAAACATTTTTATTTGATTCTACCGAGTCTGGTTCTTGGCTACTTGAAGTGGTGATTCTGTTTTTTCTTGGTGCGTTTTTTCCACTCCGTACACCATTTTGTTGTTCAATGTGTATAGGTTAGTTATGAACAAAACATTTTGTTAGTAATAACAGCATACTGGAACATTGGAAACTACCCAATCACTTTTCAATGCATATTATAAGGCACACAACAATAAATAACGTAACAGTCAGTATATTGATGCCATGCCAGTAACAGTTATGGCATAAGGTCAACAACATAGATAATTCAACAAGATATGTTTATATGCAACCACTGTAACACATAACAATAAAACACATGCCTCAAAATAAAGTTTATAGAAGAACATATGTTAATGGTAAACTATAACCAATGAATAACAATAATAAATATATATGAAAAAAGGGGCAGGGGGAGAGAGAAATGCAGTCCATTAATACCATTATAGGCTATATAGTTGACAACAGTACTACTATCTACTCTACATATCTGTCCTTTCTTTATGTGTAAAAATGTCCTATAGCTGCTGTAGCATGTACATGCTTCTCAAGCTATCCGCATGTGACAGCATGCATCAAGCAGTAACACCTGCAGGTAAATAACTACAAAGAACACTTGTACATCAGGTGGACTTATATAACTACCAAGGGGTACTGTGAACTGATGTACTGTTACTTTGCTACTAATCATGTTGATGATACATCTGTGACAATTGGATTACGTAACACTAATTACATTCCATGACAGTGTGATACTTGAGAGATATGTATATGTACAATACAGAGAGTATGCAAATATCAAGCCTTGCTTGGTAGGTATGGGGATAGATCGCAATAGCAATGACTGCAGAGGACATGTGCATCAGATGTATTAACTGACTGCAGCAACCTTTAACAGACATTCCAGGCATACAGCCATACCAAGATTACACATTTTATTTCTTTATTTTATTTTATTAAACGTGTAGTTGTTTCCTTTATTTTATGCACTATTATCACATTCCTGGTACTGATTTTAGCAGTCTGTGACATCACATATGTGCACACAATTATTTACACATAATATGGACTACTTCATCCATTTACCTGTAGTTCCTGTACAGAGAAAAGCTGTCATCATTACATAATGGATTGAGTAATATTTATTACTACATGCTACTGGATTTGAACCCTAGCCTCTGTGGCAAAATGTACTTCATACAGAGCATTTAATAAACTGAGCTATGATTCACTGTTGATTTCTGACTGACTGATATTTGCCTACAGCTCACCTGGAAACAAAATAAGACCTGGTAATAGTAATACAGTTTTATACTAGACTACAGTGACATTTGAACACACATGCATGGAATTCCTGCATGACAGAGATACTAGGTAATCTATACATTGCTACATAGAATGCAGGTGTACACAATATATTGTTAGTGGGTGGAAATATCTGTGAAGTCTACAAATCATATCAAATTATTAGGTTAGCTACTTAACCCATATACATTTGCAGACAGTATATATGCAGTCTACAGCTATTACACTGCTAAGCTTGCCTGCAGCTCTCTACCTCGGAGCCTGAATGCATATAGTTGAAATGCAATGGTTAAAACAAAACAATTCTGATATACCATATATACCTTGGGTGTTATTGCTAAAGCTTCATATGTTATTGCAGAACAGGTGTCATAATTAATTTCTTGTAAAATGGCTCTGAATCTATACTTACTGCACAACACTCTATTAGATATACCTTGAGGCAGGTACTAGCATTGTTTTGTGTTTTTCTTGCAGAACAGCTGTCATAATCGATTTTATGCAAAGCAACCCTAACTCCACACATATTGCCCAACACATCTTTATTAGATGTACCTTCATGCAGTTACTGGAATAGTTTCATGTTTTTATTGCACAGCAGTAGTTGCAATGCAGGTTTTGCAATACAGCTAAAATTCCACAGTTATTGCAGTAGTAACGTTATTTCATTTACTTTATCAAGGTTAATGCTTTACTCTTCTTGCTTATTGCACTGCATTTGGCAGTAGTCACTTATTGCAGTCCAGATTTACATCCATATTCATTGCAATGCAATCTTTAATGTATATATCTAATGGTAGTTAATGCTTTACTCTTTCTTGCTTACATGGCTATAGATTGGAAGATACATCTGTACTCACCACATTTATGGTGCATCCTGGCCAAGCTCCCATAATGCGCCTCAACATTGCTAGCCCTCTCCTCTGCAGCTGTTGAGAGAGAAGCCCACCATTATGCGTACCAGTTTAGCAGACATTCAAGAACAGATATTGGTAAAACACAGGTAAATGTATTTACATACATGTGGGGCATTCCCCTCCTGGAATTCTTGGACCCAGGTGCCAAAACAATCCTGTCCATCTTTTCAGGTCATCATGGTGGTGATGTACCTGCTCGCCTGTGTGAGGGATATCTATTACACTGGTGAGGTGCATTGACAGATGTTTCCAGGCCTCCCCCTTGCACTCAGAGGTCTGATAACATCCCTGCATCAGCCAGCTTGCATTGTTTTTAACTAGGAGTCCAACCATGACCCTGGATTCCAGAATGCCCCTGCATCTGGAAGTGTGCACCCTCTCCAACACCTGCCATAGCATCTGCAAAGATAGCTCTCCAATGGATTATGCAGTATTCCCGCCTATTGCACTTAATATAGCCTGTTTTCCTGACCTTTAATGCCAATGGGAAATATTTAAAAGTGTGGCACATCGCTTAGCACTGCACAAACCAGCACAGCTCAGCTGAGTAGTGCTTAAACTGCAATGCTTAGCAGTGCTTAGCAGTGCGCAAACCAGCTAAACACAGCTGAGTGGTGCCAAGCAGTGCTAAAATGTAGCTTTATTAAGCAGTACTTAGCACAGCTTAGCAGGTCTTAGAAGAGATTAGCTGAGCACAGCAGATCAGGATTTAAAAATAATTAGCATAATTTGTATTTGGAAAATAAATGCTTAAGAACTCTTCTGGGTATTCAGCCTTGCATCTATTGCACATAAGGCTGTAACTCTTCCCATTTGGTTATGTGGAATGCTCCTATACTTTTACATATATCTCTCAGCTACTTTTAAGCATTGCTGAGCACCTCACTCTGCAAACCTGCACAGCTATGCTTACATGCAACCTTTTCATTCATAATTAAAAGCATCCAGTTTCTGTTTTAAGGATGCCTGGCACATGCCTTATGCTGCAGTCTGCTCAATGGTGTGCAAATCTGCTTTTTCTATATATATAAAAAAATTACATTATATTGATATAATGTGGTTGGACAGCACAGGGAGTGTGTTGCTCATCTGTGGACACAGTTAGCACCACACTCCCTACACTGCTTCAATAACCATGTTCCACAGCTCTCTGTCATCAATTCACTATGATTAATATGCATGCAGTGCTGCTGAGAGGGAACCGTGCACCCAACATGGTAACAATCCCTGTAAGCTCTACACAGTGCCTACATAGATTTTATTAAATCCTGGGCCTAATATTTTAATTGTGCCACCAAAGTTATAGTATACATGTGTATCTATATCTATATCTATATATACAGATATATATATATATATATATATATATATATATATATATATATATATATATGTATATACTCAGGTCTACCTGACAACACCGACTCACTACAACACCGACAACGAAATCACCGACACCACATAACCGAAAGTTCACAAACACGAAATCTCACATGCCCGACACACCACAATCCCGACAATCAACAAACAAAACAAATCCCCTGTCCAAAAAGCACACACACAACACAAGCACACCAAAATCCTTACAAACCCACACTAAACCTTACATACACAACTATCTATAACCTTAACCCAAACCCTAACCCTAAGGCCCGTCACTATCGTACACTCACCTAACCCGCGCCCTAACCCTAACTCACTTAACTCGCCCCTAACCCTAAAGACTGTCACTATCGCACACACACCTAACTCACGCCCTAACCCTAACTCACTTAACCCGCCCCTAACCCTAAAGACTGTCACTATCGCAAACTCACCTAACCCGTGCCCTGACCCTAACACACTTAACCCACCCCAACCCTAAAGACTGTCACTATCGCACACTCACCTAACCCGCGCCCTAACCCTAACTCACTTAACCCACCCCTATCCCTAGAGTCCGTCAATATCACACACTTACCTTACTTGCACCCTAACCCTAACGTCCATCACTACCGCATACTTACACAGCCTTTTCACATGTCTGTGTTCTCAGCATCGGAGTTTTCATCCGTCGGTCATCTCAGTTTTCGATCTTCTTGTGTCGGTGTTCGCATCGTCAGCGTTGTCAGCTTTCAGCATTGTCAGGTAGACCCATATAGTTATATACACTTCGGTGGCATAATTAAAAGATTAGAACTATCATTTTAATACAGAAAGATTTGTAGAGTATGTTTTAGTCCTAAAGTAAGATGAATACCATCTGTTTATATTACTTATAGCTTTTATATTTGTTACTCTGAAGATAATTTATTGTCACACTTCTATTTCAAACGGAATGTTTTATTTGTAAATATTGTACTTTTTTTAGCTCTGGTTACCATTCTCGTGTGACGTTGATCAATCCTTGATATGACTGTTAATATCTCAGTACTGCTTCACAATAGCCTTGTATGTTTTCATTGTGTTACTTCTACATGGTGAGCGTTATGCAGCACATTGCATGAGCCAATAACTCTTAGATCACGCAAACAATATAATCTCAAATAAATGCATCTTTCTCTGATGAATTTAAATGAAATGTAAGCATTTGGCTATAATATTCAAAATGACAGAAGTCATCTCTAGTTCAAAGAAATAGACATAGTTTGATCTGATTTCACAGAAAAACAGACATGTTATGTTATGATTCACATATACAATGGCCCTGATTCATGATCACCTACACTTGACACTAAGCATGTGTGCATAGCAGAACAGTGAGTGTACCAACTGGTATTCATTAAACAGCTCTGCACATCATGCCCACCTTCAAAAAAATTGGTAAGCAGTTAAACATGCTAATGAAGGCATAAGTAAGGGAAATACATACTAATGAAGTAATTTGACATAGTAGAGCAATTCAGAAATATATAAAATGCACATGTACACCCTGCACTTCCTTTTGGTCACAATTGCAATACTTTTTAGAATACAGCCACAAACATACTTAGAAAATGATAAAACCTGCTGCTACTATTATTATCCTGTATGTGTAATGGGCTTTAATACAAGGTGTTGCTGCTGTTGTCAGACCTCGGTCTAGTAGGAGAAAAGTCTTCAAACCAAACTTGACTTATCATAGACTTCATGATACAAAAATTGTACAGCACTATAAGGTCAACAGGGATACCTTAGAGGAAATACGCAGCTTCTGCCATCCTCTCCTGATGCCCCTGAGAAACTGTGAAGAACCAATCCCTGTGGAAACCAGGATATGTGTTGCATTACATATACTAGTGACAGGCACTTTTCAAGGACATGCAGGAGATATATTAGGGGTGCCACAAACTTCAACCTCCAGAATCCTACATCAATTTTTAAATGTAATGCTACAACATCATATCTGGTTTCCCTGTACCTCAGAGGATAGAGCTATAACCATGAAACAATTTCTGTGCCATAGTACACTTTTCTGTGGTTCTGGGGGCCGTAGACTGCACTCAAATTGAAATAAAAGCCCCACATGGTGAACGGAGAAGGTGGTACTTCAACAGGAAAGGATGTCACTCTATCATATGTCAGGTGGTCTGTAATGCCCTAGGAATCATCTACAACATGTGTGCAGGCAACCATGGCAGTTTTCATGACACAGTTGGACAGACAGCAAGAAGGCAGGAGGAAACAAGGGTGTCCAGCAAAGAGATGAATGGTCTATGTGAGAGAGGGTCTGAAATTGTCAGGCATGAGTGTTAAAGAAGGTAGAAGAGTGGCACTGAATAGAGAGAGATGGTGACAGTTGACATGATACCTCAACCCCCCCCATGTAGAAAATAGAAAAAAGGGAGATGATGATGATGATGATGATGATGATGATGATGAAATAATGGCACAGCTGTTACCGGTATGAAGTTTTGCTAGGGGTGACTTTCCACAACTGCATCTAGTAGGCGATGAAGGTTATGCACTGGGACTATGGCTCATGATACTCATGAGAAACCCACACAATCCCACTCAGCAAGGATATACTGAAGCACATGTTCAAACTAGGAATATTATCGTGTGTGTATTTTTCTTGCTCAAATCAAGGTTCCGATGTCAACACACTTCTGATGGTTCCTCACAGTACAACTCAGCTACATTGGTCAAAATTCTCACAATCTGTTACATGTTGTACAATACAATTGCTACGAAACAGCTGAAACAAAAAAAATAAGGTCAAGGACCAATGTTTCCAGCACCAGAGGCAGGGCTGGCTGGGCCAGCAGACACAGATGAGGAAGAGCAAACCAAGTCCTATGCACGAGGGTGATGCACGGTCCAAACCAAGTAGAAAAAACCAAATAGACCAGCAAGGCAGCACGGAGTTCAATAGATTTATTTTAAATACTGAAATAACAAACTAGTTTCGGCTAAACAGCCTTCTTCAGTGTAAAACAATACAGTCAAGTTTCTATTATTCATCCATTTAAATACTTGACATGAGCCAATAAAAAATTGAGCTCATGAATATTCATGAGATGAGACATATTTCCTGACCTTAGAGTTTTTCTCAAATACATATACAGTGGGTAGTATATACAATACTGTCAGTCCTGAACATAGAAGATAACAACCCAAAAAGAATGATGCATGTAATTAGACATTTTGTTAATATAGTATATCTATTTAGCCATATAATTAAATTTATATTTATCTTATTATCCTGTACTATATTAGCCACTGGTACTAGATACTGAGCATAGATACATCAATATCACCAATGGTATTGTATATCAGGTACTTAAATTAAAATGGCTTATACACGCTGTATCAAAATGGGGGGCAAAGGGTAACAGTTTAGACAAATTGGGTAATCGACATATCAAAGTATATGACTAGAAACCAACCATAGTGAAAATCAAAAACACAATAACATGACTTCCAAAACTGGAAATGTGATAATGAATAAAAATAAATTCAAATAATAAAAAATATATAATATATATAAATGTGTTAAAGATATATGGATGCAAATTAGCTAGACCAACATATCAGGGTACATATTGTTCATACAAACACTAAGTTATTGACCTAACAGTTTATTATATATAAGGAGTTTGTTGTATATAAACACCGCCCATGCCTTAGTTGGTACTATACAGCCGCCCAGATGACTCAATATTCAAAGTTCTAATCCATATCAGACCAAATTATATTTAGGTTTAATGTCCATATATAGAGCCAGATGATTTCAAAGGTGAAAATGACCAAGGCTTAATAACAGAGTACAAGATAACCATATTTCCCTATAAGTGGTCATTCAGTCCAGGGTAAAACAGACCCCCCAAAGTAGTAATCCAATATTTCTCTTTATTGTCCAGTAACCCATGCCAACCTTGTTTATTTGTTCTGTCTCCAGAAATACGGTCAATGACCATAAAACTAAACTTGGCCTGAGGGTGTTTCAGTGTATGATGATAAAGGGCACTGGTCTCCTTGTGATTTCTTATATCACTACGGTGTTCATTCATTCTGACTCTCAAAGCCCTAGAGGTTTGTCCAACGTAGAAAGCCCCACAATAACAAGAAGCCAGGTACACCACCCAATCGCTACTGCAATTACCAAAGATCTTGATGTCAAATATTCTACTAGTATTACGACTGGTGAATTCCTTGGATTTAAACATATGTGGGCAGGATCCACAATGACCACAGGGAAATGAGCCAATAAGTTCATCACCATGAAGTGTCAATTGTGGATTGGTCATTTTCACCTTTGAAATCATCTGGCTCTATATATGGACATTAAACCTAAATATAATTTGGTCTGATATGGATTAGAACTTTGAATATTGAGTCATCTGGGCGGCTGTATAGTACCAACTAAGGCATGGGCGGTTGATATGTCGATTACCCAATTTGTCTAAACTGTTACCCTTTGCCCCCCATTTTGATACAGCGTGTATAAGCCATTTTAATTTAAGTACCTGATATACAATACCATTGGTGATATTGATGTATCTATGCTCAGTATCTAGTACCAGTGGCTAATATAGTACAGGATAATAAGATAAATATAAATTTAATTATATGGCTAAATAGATATACTATATTAACAAAATGTCTAATTACATGCATCATTCTTTTTGGGTTGTTATCTTCTATGTTCAGGACTGACAGTATTGTATATACTACCCACTGTATATGTATTTGAGAAAAACTCTAAGGTCAGGAAATATGTCTCATCTCATGAATATTCATGAGCTCAATTTTTTATTGGCTCATGTCAAGTATTTAAATGGATGAATAATAGAAACTTGACTGTATTGTTTTACACTGAAGAAGGCTGTTTAGCCGAAACTAGTCTGTTATTTCAGTATTTAAAATAAATCTATTGAACTCCGTGCTGCCTTGCTGGTCTATTTGGTTTTTTCTACAGATGAGGAAGAACCAGCAGCCACAGCTTATCAAATTAGATGTAGGCCCTGGCTAAGAGGCAGAGGATAATACAGACACTAAATACCTAAATGAAAACCTATTAAGCTAAGCACATGCAAACAAGAGCAGTGATGCATACAAAATTAGCAACTTTTACTTACCCATGAAATGCTTGTGTTCTGTAAGAATCAGGCAGCATTAAGCCTAGAAGAAACAACCTGTACCAGCAGCATTATACATGGTAAATGATGAGCCTGTTAAGAGATAGAAATGATTGCTTTCATATACAAGACCTGCACGTCAGTAAGCTAAAATGTCTCATCTGTACAGGAATGTCAGCAGTACAGCATGTGTGATATATACGACATGAATATTAATCTGCTAAATATTATGCATCATGCATTAAAGCTGCCTAAACAGACATCCTGACAGTGAACAGGGGAATCTTAGCATCATTTGCACAACGTGTTGTGCAAGCACTTATTACTAACTAGTAGGACTGCATTATTATGAATGGAATACAAATACAGAGATGACCAAAAACTATAAAAGGATCATTTTTGAATTTGAGCAGGAAAAAAAAAAATGTAAGTACAGTATATTTGATTAAAACAAGCATCCAAGTAAGTAAACATTAGCTATCCACTGTGTGCATCAGACAAGGAATGCTAAGTCACAATGAAACATGCAAAGGGCAGGGCACAGTCATCATCACTTTCACAGTGTAGGGGGTAATTACAGGAGGGCAAGCCTGACATCAAAGAAGTGAATGTGTGTGAGTGTGAAATCAGGTTAACAATGAGTCTATATCAGTTCGACGAAACGGCAGAAGTTCGAACACGATATGTTCAAACTTCTAACCTCGAAGTGCAAAACCATTGAAGCCTTACAACAGTGATTTTTTTTCCCGGGGAAAAATCGCTGTTCCGAGAAAACACACACACAACACAAGCATACCAAAATAAATAATCCACACATATACACTTCACAAAACTCTACTTCTAACTCTACACTAAACTGCACATACACTACTATCTATCCACTTACTTTAACCCAAACCCTAACCCTAAGGACCATCACTATCACACACTCACCTCACCCGCATCCTAATCCTAACTCACCTAACCCGTGCCCTAACCCTAAAGTCTGTCTCTATTGCACACTTACCTTACCCGAGTCCTAACCCTAACTCACCTAACCCGTGCCCTAACCCTAACATCTGCACAGTCGCACACTTACCTGAACTCGACCTGTAACTTTCCACCACAGTGCTGAAAATAACGACGCCACAGAAACGGCCAACTGAATTCTTTCCCTAAGAAAAAATTCAGTGTTCTGCAGCTTCTCTATTTTCAGCGTTCACTGTTTTGGTTTTAATATTAGAACATTCAATGTTTTCAAACTTCAATGTTCTAATTTAGACCGGTTAACAACAACTATCTATTGCCAGGGCCAGTAATACCAGCTATAAATCATTCAATATTGATGTTTATATACATATGTCTGTGTGAGGTGTTATGGCAAAGATGAGTTGTACTCTATGTGGGTCTGCAGGAACAGAATCAAAGCACTTGTGCTAGTATTGCACCATGGCATCCTGGACAGGTGTGAGCCTTACATGATAAAGGATTCAGTTCACTGTCATTGCCCCCAATCATGAGAACTACCTCTGTCAAAGTTGCACTGCTAGTTCCATGACCCTGGCTAGAAGTTGTGGTGCTATCAGAATGTGAACAATGTGTGCTGGACAAGCTCTCTTCACATTTACATCCATGATTATGTGACCTATCATGTCTGGGTGCGGACATCTCAATCTCTAATGGAGCAGTGAAAGTAGTGTTACTATGGAAGTGGGCCCTAGCACCACCATGTCGGCTAACACCTAATGATGCAGGATCTCTCCAGTCACATGGATTCTGATGTTCTCCTATCAGATGTTTCATATACTTACATGCATACAAATTTTTCAAACATGGGCATTAATGCCCTTCTAGAATGCCAATACACAAAACACGTCTACCATAATAAGTGTCCAGGCTGTTCTTAAAATTAGTACACTGCTCATTCCTATAGAATATTCTTCATAGGTTGTCTGAGGATTCTTTACTATTTTTGATAACCCCAACCATTTTTACAGGTAGTTGTTTCTAAATGCCATATATACCAGAATAAGGTATCCTCTTAGATATCTGTAAGAGACACTGTACAAGTACAAATATTTTAGTGATCGTAATAACTTAAATGTTCTCATCCTTGGATGCCCTTGGTATATTCCCATTGTACTCTTTCCAATATATTCATGCTTGTTTTCTTATAATGTTTCCATATTGTTATTCCACACTCAAATTTGTGTATAATGTAATTAACTAATTTAACAATGACTTCATCATTTCTGATTTCCTAGACTTCATAAATCTTTTTAGACAACCTATAGTTTTATAATTATCATTAGCCAATTGGTTGATATAACCAGAAAAACTCAAAGCTGGATCTACCCATATACTAAGGTCTTTAAATGAATCTACAGTTTCAATCACTGTGTGCTGTATTAAATATTCACCTTTCAATGTATGTCTTCCAAGTCACATATGCTTAGTTTTTGATGAATTCATCACCATATTATTTCATTACAGACACTGAGCGATCAATTGTGTCATTAGTTCTGTCTGAGGAGTCACCCACATGGTTCAATCAGTCTCACATACCAGAATGCACAACATTTAGTACTAAATCTCTGAGGCCCTTGGCAAAACATGCCCGTACCTCCATGACAGCCCTACACAAATGTTGCTTGGCATGTACTGGCACACCAACATCAGGAGAGTGTGGAATGCAGGTCTCCTTTGAGCCCCTCTGCCGACACCCTTTTGTGGTGCTTCATCTTGATGATGTCTAGGGGGATAGTCTGCCAGCTCTGCATCTAGAGTAACCACACTACTCTGACCAACCATGTCACCCTAAACCTTTCCTATATCAGATGACTTCATATCATGGGTATGAGTAGTCATACCGTGTTCTAACATTGGCCATCAGATGTGGGAGCCACAACCTCTCTGTCAGACTAACCTTCTGCAAACCCAGACAGTGCATTTTTATCACTACTATCATCAACCGAGCTGAATGATAGAGTAATAAAGCACATCAAATAGACAAAAACAAGAAGAAATTATCAACTTATGTCACATGACCCTGAGTTAAGCAGCAATAAATGCAAGTCCATTAAAAAAGGAAATAAATTAATTTGATTATTCCACTCCACAAAGGGGGAGCCATGACGGACCCCGGGAATTACTGCCCCATTAGCCTGATGAGCCTGGTCTGCAAGGCCATGGAACATATCATCATGGAACTCATAAACAAAGACATTGGTAACCTCCAAACTCTGGACCCTACCCACTTCGGGTTTGCAAAAGGCAGATTATATCTCCCAAACCTGACTGACTTCTTTGAAGCAGTCACCAAAGCCATAGATGAGGGTAAGCTTGTTCACACAGCTTATCTAGATCTCGCCAAGGCTTCGACCCCATACCCCACTGTGGAATTATAGATTAGCTCACTAAACTAGGTATAAATCCCTATGTCACAAAATGGGTTGCCAACTGGCTCATGGACAGAACCCACGATGTGAAAGTAGCAGACTCTAAATCCGACTTCAGACCAGTGACAAGTGGAGTACCACCGGGTTCAGTCCTGGGTCCTCTCCTGTCTGGTATCTACTTCTCTGAAGTACAGGCTAACACAGAAGGTCTTTGGCTAACAAAGTTTGCAGATGACTGCAAACTAGGAGCCATAATCGAAACTCCTAATGATGTGGGCATACTACAAAAGGGCCTCACTGAGACAGATGCCTGGTGTCAAAGCCATGGCCTGAAGCTCAATGCCAAAAAGTGTATTGTCATCCCCTTTGGTAAAAACACTGTACCCATAAACTACCACATAAGTGGTAGTCTACTTAATGCTGAAAGTGGGACACAGGTGGACAGTAGTCTCTCCTTTGATAATCACATGGCCACAGTGGTCAGGAAATCCTTCTACGTGGCTCACCTCATCACAAAAGGTTTCTCATCTAGAAAAAAAAGAGGTCATTGTTCCACTCTACTCATCACTCATTAGACCCATTATAAAGTACAATGCCCCTTTTGGTATGTACCTCACAAGACATCTACAACATCTGGAAAGGCCACAGGAATACCTCACAAAGAGGATTACTGGCCTCAAACAGATGCCCTACGCAGACCATCTCAAAAAACCCCAGCTTTACTCTGTCACATATCGCCTTCTCAGAGGTGATCTCTACCTAACATACAAAGCTATGTCAAACCCAGAGCTGTTGGTCATGCTCCACTTAAAGAAATCCCAATCCCTCCAAGCTACATGCTCTAGGGACCTAAACCTTGTCACCACAATAATCAGAACATGCTGGAGGGAGAGATTCCTGTCCCTGAGACTTCCCATACTCTGGAACAGACTATCTATTTATGTCAAATAGAGCTCCTCATTAGCACTCTTCAAAAAAAATCTTGATGATTGGATAGGAAAAAGGAAATTCACCTCAGGGATCACTTCTGTGGCTCTGCTTGACAGGGGCACAGGAAAATAATTTTCTTGGGTGGCAAAAGCCAGGGTATCTTTCTGGCTAGGCTTATATAGGCCCTAGGTCTAATAGCCTAGTACCTACCTATGAACCTATGAACCTATAAGGTAGACTTCAAGAGGAATTCCATACATTAATACAAGTAAAAAAAAAAAAAAGATACAGCCATACCATTAGGTAGTGATTCTGAAACCTTAGTATAAGATGTGCATAGAGAAACAAAATGGAGTTGGATACAGAGATATAAACAGTGAAATGAAGATGAGACATTAAATGAAAAATCACCATCATATGCAGATAAATAAAGATCTTACACACAAATATCTAATGTCATTCTCTCTCTCTCTCTCTCTCTCTCTCTCTCTATATATATATATATATATATACATATATATATATATATATATATATATATATATATATATATAGATGATACTTGATATCATACTTGGAGCTTCACCAGTAAACCACTTTTGCTCATATTCCACCTGTTCACCTATGTCCAGCACTACAATAGGAATATCCAATTAGCTGCCCAGATTCCTTACACTGCCCAAGAACTCCACTCTGTCAGCGAGTGGTGGTTAGGTAATAGGACCACAACTAGTAGTCTTTCATTCCTGTGCTATAGCATTGGCTCATTTCTTGGCCTTTGTGATCAAGTCATTGGCCCATTGTCTGAGTTGTTTGTACTCATGGTCATGGCCACTCAGCATTGGCATCACTGACCACCTGCCGTCAGATACAGTCACAGAAGGACTTCTCAGCTAAAACAGTAAGATGCACGAGCCCTATTGATGGAGGGCCTGCACTATGTGGTTCAGGTTTTTAGGAGCCATATCTCTATATGGGATTTAAAAAAATACAGAAAAATATATGTATCTGAAAAAGAAGTGAAGTTGCTGGCAACAAAACAAATATGCATTTATGCAGGCATCACTAACAAAAATTAAATAAATGATCTATATGAATACACACATGTAATACATAAGTATAACCCCCTGTCCCAACATGCAACACAATACAAACCTGGTAAGGCTGAAAACATGTGTAACTCCAGAATAGACAACAGCATTGACAAAGAATCAAGTGTAGGAAATGAAAATGTTACCATTTTAGATACACTTTTTTGATGTCAGGTATATACAACAGGCTTAGCACAGCTGGTGGTCTAAAATGTCACCCTCACAATGCTACTAGTCATGTAAAAATCTTTTCACATGTTCACATCTTCAGATAAATGTTGCTATAAAGACATGTAACATTAGCTTAGAATGCTTCAAATAACCAAACTGAAGCCACATTGGATGAAACTGAGTACAGATACCACAATTGTAAAGGCAGCAAATGGGTGAAATCAGAAGAAGCTAAGAACTGAGTAGGAAGGGCAAATAGAGGAACAGGTTTACTGCTTCGAGTATCTCGGAGGGGTGGTTGAAGAGAAAGGAAGACTGAATGAAAAAGTTAAAGCTAGAATCAGAGGGGTTGCAGGCATGAAGTGTTAGGGGTAGGGTATGACAGAAGAATTCCATAGAAGCTGAAAAGCTGAAAAATAAGGTATAAAACTGTGGTATCATGAGTACCACTCTAAGTACAGAAACATAGGCAGTAAAACAGAGCAGTTGAGGAAGCTAGATGTGATGGAGATGAAGTAGCTGACATTAGTGGTAGGATGGAAACTGTGGGAAAGACAAAGCAATGAGGACATCAGAACAGAAGACCAAGTTGCTCAAACTGCAGAAAAGTTCAATGAAAACAGATTATGGTGGTTCAGACACATGTGTAGCAAAGCAGAAAACAATTTGGTGAATAAGATTTTGGACTGACAGAAAGAAGCCATGAAGAAACTAAGGCAGCCGAAAAAGAAGTGGATGGACTATGTGAGAGAAGACCTGTGACAGTCAAGCATAAGTGTTGAAGAAGGTAGGAGAGAGGCATTGCATTGGGAGGGAGATGCCAACAGTTGACAACATCTTGACCCATGTAGAAAATAGGAAAAGGGGGGTTGATGATGATAATAACTTCAAATAACAACAGCTATACCATCTATAACAATAGAAATGGACAAACTGCAGAGATCATGCAATGCTATCTGAAATATAAGGCATGACAACTATTTAAATAATTGATTTTTGAAGAAACATCACATTCCCTGACAGGATTTGTATGAAATTCTGAAAAAATAATGCCATTTCATCAGTCAAATAACAGTATCGCAAGTTGTAGAATCCCGTGTCCCCTACTACAATACAAGTGCATTAGCACCAGGTTGTGTGTATATACTTCAGCTTAAAGCCTCTGGACACTGTGAATTTGTAAATCAGGTGTCAACTCATTATCATTCATAAATCACACAATCTGCACAAAGTGCTGGTAAATACAATGTGAGGAAGATGCTGTGCAGATGCCCTATCAGTGCAAAGATGAGTATTCAAAAGTGGGGTTTGCTACAGACTTTCACGTGTGACTCATTAGCAGTAGTACATGAACAGTTAAGTGTTTAACACCACTGTCACTTTGATGTACACTTACAGAAGGTATGTACGGCAGAATACATTTACAAAAGAAATATGATATTACTTTGACTTACTTAGAAGGTAAAACATTATAGCACATTTCTTAATATATGCATGAAAGGTAAATGTGCCTGTGAGTTCAAATTGTGTATAATAGTATAAGTCATGTAAAGTACATGAAAAAAAAACATACATACACTACATATCTAAATACATACAATGCATAATGCCACCACTTTACAAATCTATCAAAGGACAGCTGCTTCTCACAAAAGAAAGTGAAGACCACACTCAACTATTACATACATTTGTCCTTAGTGTGACATACATTTTTAGGTTATTTGTTGCAAATATCAAAAGCATGCAAACATCAGCTGTGAAATGACAAAGGACAACTTTGATAAATAAAAGTAATGTATTGCACCAGAAATGTAAAGTGTTAGAATGTCAAAGCTTGAGTATACATGCTGCACTTTCTCTACCTCATATACCCCTCTCTATATCTGGCACATATTGCTAATCTTCCTAATCTTTCATATTAATGCCATGGTTTTAAGGTTCATATCTAAAGATGATGCTGGCTGTGTAATGCTGGGGATCCTTAATGTCCACATTTTCATTGTAAAATACCACAGAGTTGAGAAAATCATCATACAGACAAATTTGTCATATTTTGCATTTTATTCATTTAATATTAGGCTTCATCCACTGTTCAAAGACTGACGTTGCATCTTATAACTTTCAATAGTTACTAAAAGTGAATTGTGGTTCACTTCTCAAGCCAGAAACTCAGAAGTGTAATTTGGAATGCTATCAGTAATGCAAAGCACACGTGCATTTCTGTTAGCACACTGGATGGTGCTGGGTATAGAAAATGCACCCATCAATTACTTCTGTTTTCAAAATATTAATGCATTAAGTTTGGAGAAACAGCAGAGGCAATTCTGGGCTGAAATCCAGATGACAGGTAGTTTTACTGAAGGGGTCAGCATAAGATTTGTCACATACTTTCATTATAAATTGAACAACCCAACTCTCTGTGATGAATGTTGGATATTTTAACTATAGTGTTTGTGAATTTGTGTTGAGTATTGAACTTATCATATATTTAATTGAAATAATAGTTTCATATGTATAATGCTAAAAATGCTTACTAGTGGTTGGAAAAAAGTTGATATGTAACTTTCTCTGTGGCTCAACGTGGTAATGCACTAATATGTGCAACAACAGCAATAGTGCAGAATTTAATTACAGCTTTTGATAATCTGACTATAATATTCACAGTGACACAAATGTTTTGTTGTTGGACATTGAACTATTATTTGTAGTAATAGCAAGATTTGTATGCATGATGCAAATATATGGCATTCATTAAAGTGCGAGTAAATAAAATCAGTATAATGATAAATGTGGAAATACTTTTAATATTCTTGATTTATTATTCATATCTCCCAAGAAGTAACGATGACAGCAATACGTATCCTTTAAAAATATGTAATTCTTGCTTGTATTTGGTGTGTCAGAAAATGACCTTAATTAATCTCCTTTCTGAAGAATTGTAATTATCTTAACACCTGATCATATGTAACAAGAATGCAAGCTATCATTTTAAAAACACTAGCAAAAGTTTTTTTTTTTTTTGTCAGGGTAATGCCATAATAGCTCAGTTCATATTAAATATGTCCTTTAGTTTAATTCTATTTTAATTGTTGTGCTTCTGCATTTTTGTGCACCCTGACATTGTGCATTGTTAACTGTTAGCGGTTCTGCATTGTAACTGTCAGAGGTAACTATCAGTGAGTGACAGTTCATATATGAAGGCAAAAACTCAAAATTTAAATTTAGTTTGCCATCGGTATCATATATGACAGTGTTGTTGCTGTGAGGCACTAAACTACCACTGGAGATCATCCTGCCATACCTCCACAGGTGGCTGCAGCAGCATGACAGGTACCACATACAACTGTCACTTCTGGACCCCAGCCTCTCACTTTTGCTTCCATAGCTCCTGCACTATCTGTTCTAAATGCATCAGTAAGCTCTGCCCTGGTTGATGGTGCAGTGGTAGCCACCAGAAGCTAAACTGGAGGTAGTTGTTTTCTCACCCATCAGGAGACAAGAGGACTGGTGGAGAACATCATGGAGAGGGGGCATCAGTGACCAAACTGGTGGAGTAGAAAAGGTCCTGCATTGAATTATAAAGTCAGTGTCCCATTCAGCACTGACCCTGGGATCTCACACAGGAAGCAGTGATGACAGTTCCAAGGGTCAGTACTAGATTCTCACTGTGCTCATGCTGTATGTGGACTCATCTCCACCCCCCCCCACTATGGATCTATCTGCAATCATAGTGTCCCCAGCCTTTTGTGCCCATCACCATCCCTGTCTGTCTTGTATGTCCTATATGTCTGCACCTGCTACTTAACCTACCCCACCTACCTTACCCTCTTATTCCTAAACACGTTTCTCCAACAGTTCTTTCTTTTTAAAAAAATAGATAGCTGTCCCACAAACATAAACAAACAAGCAAAATAAATATACAAAATAAAACATATACCCCACACATAGGTTTCCACTTCTCCTATGTGTCTACTTGACACACACATGATTTGGTCCAGTTGGTCATACAGCATTATTCTTTTGTTGTCACCCATCCCTGATGAGGTGACTATCAAAATTCATCAAATTCTTGTTACTAGTATATGTTTAGCTTGTGAATAAGTGGATAGCAATGGTGATCTCCATCCAGCATCCTGCACAGTCCTTTATTCTTCCCTCTGTGTTCTATCCTCTGCTTGGCCTCCATTTTCACCAGTATCCTATCCACACCTCTCAAGGAATCTGAAAAAGACCAAAATAATGGGGGAGGCCCAAAAATAGGCACACATGTCAAATATGGCTTTTATACACTTAAAACATTTCTAGAATGATAGGTTTGCATCAGCATACATTTTTTGAAGATTATGAAGTCTGAAACTCAAATTTATGGCATTATTTACTTACTTCATTACTTAGTGATTTGCAAGAAAAACACAGACTTCATGAGTAACAGGCAAAAATCTAATCAGGACTTTCTGCAAAAATCTGGACAGTTGAGAGGTATGGTCCTATCCTGAAGGGTCAATGAGATGTCAAGAAAATTAATGCTCTTATACATTACAGGATAATCATATAGATATGTCCCTTTTTAGGAAAGCATGCAGGAAAAATAGCCTTCTACACAGGACTAGCATGCATCCTGCTCATGTATATAAAAACGTCACAAAAGGACAGTTTCTCAGGTTGTCAAGACTTCATACTAATGACAAAGATTATTGGGTGGCCTCTGAGAGATTAAGCTTTCATGTAATTGACATGGGCTATCATTAATGAGATGTGAATCATCAGAAACTCATAGCTTAAGAGCTTCTAAAGGGAAGCCTTATCTTTTCAGGGGTAGTGGTAGTAAAACCAAGCATGGAGCATCTCAGTCTAGATGCTATGTTCCCCTAACTTATAGCAGTAATATTGGTTTGGTCTGTGATATTATTTCTAAGAACTGGCCCATTTTGTCATCAGATGATAAGGTTAAAACAGTGGGTGATAGACCCCACTTTGCCTTCAGAAATAACTTTTCTCTCAGACGGCTGTTATGCTAGTGATCTTTTAAAGTGGATAGACCTTTGTCTGATAGAAAAGGTACATTTCCCTGTTTGTTTATTTCTTTCGGCTTTTCACAGTTAGGGGTCGCCACAGTGGAACTCCGGTCCGCTAATGATTTGCAGTAGATTTTGACATGCTGGCTTGCCGGGCCTAACGCACAACCTTCAACGAAGGAACGCCCATTCATGCATGTTGCCACACAGAAGACGCTCTAACTGAGAATCGAATGGGCAATGTCTAACTGTGAGGTGACAACGCTACCGCAGCACCACCATCACAATAGAAAAGGTACATTTCCCTGTAAATCTTGTAAATGCCTATAAATATATGTCATGTAGAAATGTCTTTATACATCCTAAGGTGCTTAATGAGTGTAGGTTTAACTTTCATTTTGATTGTAAGTCTAGGAATTTGGTTTATCTTGCTGACTGTGTACAGTGTGCGGCTTTTTATGTAGGCAAAACCAACAAGTGTTTGTGTATTACATCGTATGGAGGTCATTAGTAGGAAGAACTCACTAAATGGCTTATTTAAACACGTCAAACAAAATAAGGGGCATTCTTTTAAATTTATGATTTTGGAAGTTCTTGAGTACAATATCAGAGGTGGGGACATTATTAATAAGACTGAAGTTCTGGAAATGAAATGGATAGCATGTTTACAAGCACATGGATTTCCAGGGCTGAATGCTAATGTCACCTTAAAACCTGCTTTACAAGCTCAGTCATTACATCATTGAGTTCATGATTTATGATTGGCTGTTACTGGTTTAAATACTCCTTGTTTTTTATTTGAAGTTATGGATGTTATGAAGCACTACACTGTATGAAAGCGCTCATCCATTTTTATTCTTTGGATTTAATTAAATTTATGGTTTTAGCTGTGGTGGCTGGTCTTCTTTTCACATTTTGGCATACTGTGTACTCTAGACTGTATAATTGGATAAGTAGGTGGTTCAGATCCAGTACTGCACAAACAATATGAGTGTGTCTATCAAGTCAATGTAGAACTGGCTTCAAAAAGGATTTGATGTATACACTTTCACTTACAGCACACATGCATGCTGAGAAAGGGATCCCCCTATGTATCACAAGCATCTTGTCTGCAATAGACTGATGAGGTCATCCTTTCAAATGTGCACTTTCTCAGTGTTTTGATTAGACTTCCCCTGTGTTGTTTGAAGTTGATAATGTGCATTCTAAATTGTGTAACTAGATAGGTAAATAGCTTGAATCCAACAGTGTAGAAATATTGTATGAGCCATTGGTTTCTTTCCCCTTTTTAGCACAAGTAATTGTGCTATATACTAATGAGATCATCCTTTCAAATGCATTATATCTCACACTTAGATGAATATTTTCCTAAGGTGCTTGCAGTTGATACCATGTTTTCTAGATTGTGTAACTAGATAGGCAGGTGATTTAACTCCAGCACTAATTGTCTACTGTGAGAGTGTGTCTTTCTCTTGTGCTAGGCAGGAACAGCTTCATCCACAGATATGATGTGCATATTTACAGTGAGACTGGGCTCTCTCACTACTTCCTGTCCCTTTTAATGCACACATCACCCTAGCAAACCAGTGGTGATGTCATCCTTTGAAACTGCATGTTCATACTTGGAAATGAATGTCTCATGTGATTACTCTAATTTGTGCAATGTCTTCTAGCTTGTGATATTAGTTATGTAGTCAGTTCAAACTCAGACATCAGTCCATACACTTAATTGTTTTGGGGTGTGTGAATGCACATGTCTGTAGGAATGGTGTTACCCATATATCTGATGTGTAAATGTAAAACCAGATAAAACTATTTCTGTCCATTTTAGCACAGCCAGCCACTCTGATTAACACTGATGACCCCATTTGTTGAAATATGAATTATCTCAACCCTGTAGTAAGCATTCTCCTGTGACATCTGAAATTAGTACAAAGATCTGTAGCTAGTTGGATTAGTAAGATATGAGTCTGAATCCTGTATTATCTGTGTGTTATGCATATCTACAGTGACTGGGATAACTGCATTATGCAGCATGTGTGGTTGGGTACAACTACCATCATGCAAGATTTTGTGACAAAGAGACAGATCACACTGCAGATCACATTACTCTTTCAATCAATTTAAAGGCACACGTATATACCTTGCACCACTAAGATGATGTAATACTTTTATACAGATCCTGTCTCATATTTCCGTAGATTGTGGATCTACAAAAGCAGCTGTTCAACTTCAGCAAAGGACAACATAATGTTTGTGCAGTGCTATGATAGATGCAACATTGTATCAAATTATTTGGATCTCTTTTTTTCGAACAACGGCCTTTCAATGCATAGGTGTCCTATGAAGCTTGGGGCATGAGTTCTTTTGTGGCACATGCAATCACTTATAACTTCTAAAGTATGTTTTTCTAGACAGTAAATGGTTCAAATCTGGGAATGTATATGTGCAATACAATATCGATGGACAATAGTGGCTTACATAACAAGCAGTGTTATGACTAAGTCACACTTGTGTGAACAGTAACATAGCTGCATCCTTTTGATCCCTCAAACTATGCTGAATTGGATAAATAAACTCCAAAAGCCTTTCTTACGTCACACCTTGAATTATGTTGCTTGTAACACACTCCATTGTTATTTCCTGTGGCAGGTGCATTTACTAGAAAGTTCTGTAGAGTGTAGAGCTTGATAGGCAGGGGTTTGAATCTGGTAAGGTCTGCTTGTCAGACTAAAGTGATAGACAGGAATGGCATAACGAAAGACTAGTAATATGGCACAGTAAGAGGGCAATTTTTTTTAAGCATCAGGCTTCATTTTAGGGGGGCATAACCCTACCAACAGGATACTGATGTTAATCCAATCAAGTGTGTTCTTCAAGACACATCAGATAAGTTTCTTTTTGTGACATCAATGTCAGACACACCTCTTCCCGCATTCTGACCTTAGCCACGTGTTTGAGTCTGGTAAGCTGTAACTACTGAGTATGTTAGTGAATGCACACAGGCATTTTTATATCTCAAGGATAACAATTTGTATTGCATAACATTTAGCAAATGTTTCTGTAAATATTTTATTATCCTGTACACAATATAGACCTTTACAGCAAATGAGGGCTTATTCATTACTTCTTAATTTGCAAATTCATCACAAAGTGTGAGAAGGTCCATGTTATAATACTTTCTCATGGTTTTGTGATGGGTAGTTGTAGTTATTGTAGTCTCTGCTGTACTTCCTTATGAGCATCCCCAGAATAATGTTGTCTTAGATGTGTGCCATTTAGCATAAAGAACATTATGTTTTCAGTGCTATAAGATCGTTGCTGTTATTTGTTCTTCTTTGTCAAAATGCAACAGAAATAGCCTCTGGAAGGCTTGCCAACATCTGCTTGGTAAAGTTATTGACTTACTTGCAAAGGATGACAACATTTGTCACAGGTCAATGCACAGATGGTGTATATGAAATGTATAATCATCAACAGGTCACTTACTAATGTTTCACCTGGGTGTGATTTATGTTACTGTACTGTCATACAGGTATTACTAATGTGTACTCTGTTCAGGGTTAAATATCAGGTACAACATAATGGTATACTACATTCACGTATGTACGTTAATAAACTTTCTTATTTCAATATGCATGGTGTAGCACTTGCAGCAAGAAGGACACATCTTCTGTCATTGATTGCAGTACCACAAATGCATCATACTCATATAATTATAGCCTGCATTTGATTTCCCCAGTAGCTGACGTAATAACACCACAATGCTTGCATGTAATTTTGTTTTGCCTAAGTCTTGTCTGGGTTACATACCCATTTGTGTTTTACACATACATACATCCTATGCATAGTGATATACATAATGACATTGCTACACACAAAATCCATCTGTCAATAGACTGAATACACAAGTTGTAAATTGATTTATGTACATGTTTGCATATGTCACTTGACCATACCCCACATTTTGTAAGTACGTACATATCTCACATCTGTTATAGCTAAACAACTGTTAGTGTGCCTATCAGATCATAATTTTGTTGATTTCCTGGTCAAAGTGACAGTGCTGTATTTATCATGTCCTTCTGGATTGCCAACATAATTTCACAGCTTGTATGAACAGTTACAAACTTCCTACCATTCACACCATGCAGGTTGCTGCACACAATGCTTTTTTCATCGGGTAATGCTACTATTGGAATGACTGCACACAGGTGTCAATGATCCTTCTCAGTACTGCTTCAGTGCCACAGGCTTACCTCTTAACTATCTAGATTTTTGCAGAATGTCCATATGTTTGGTCTGTTCATCATAAAAATTTTGATTTTTCTGGCAAATTACTGAAGATTGAAGTCATTAAGTAATGATAAACTTGAGTTTCAGATTTCATATCCTTCAGAAAATACATACTAGCATAGATCCTGTTATTTTAGCAACTTCCTAAGTTTATAACAACAATACTTAAAATGTGTCCCTATTTTGGGCCTTTGTCCCGTTACTTTAGGCTTTGTCCAGATTTCTTGTGATAAGAAGTTGAGAGGTAAGGTCACAAGTGTGTACACTGCCATAAAAACATCAGTATGGTTTACTTCTTACACATAAGGCACTGAAAGCCTTACAATTATTTAATTATTATGTATGATCTAACATCAATCATGCTGATGTAATGTGTTACCTTTGATCACTCGCACAGTATACATTATAATGGCAGAGTAGTTCCATACACCTGCAGCATTGGTGTATATTTATATTCTCAAAATAAGCATGTGAGTTCAATGTTTTTCTGAGCATGTCTCAGGAAATACATAAATGGAAAACGTAAAGTTAGTGTATAAACTGTTCTATAATTTGCATTACTGTACAACACATGCTTTGCTAATCCAAATTTAACTTTACAATAGACATTTTATGGTCACAAGTGACAAAAATGAAAATAAAAAGCCCATTCTGAAGTGCGTATGGCAACAGCTTTAGAGTTTAGTTAAATTGCTTTACATGATAGGTGGGATGGTAAATATACAAAATAAAAATTTATGTTAAGAATAGTATGATCAATTGTAGATTTTGGCCCAAGCTAAAACATCTCATAGATAAATAAGAACCTTCTACATAGTTAAATTTCATCTTTGAGTATATGGCTAAACATGGAATCATAATTTTGAGTGTATGTGAAAAATAGATTAGATCTTTCTGTAAAGAACATTTGAATAAGACATATTTTAATGTAACTGTAGGAGAATAAAGCACTGTATAGTTTGCAAAACAATGTTAACTTCACTATGTCTAAAGCTGATAAAGGGGTTCTATTTCAATTTTAGATAAAAATGACTACACTAACACAACGCAGGACCTCTTGAACTATTAGGTTGATAATAAGGCAGAGTTTAAACCTCTCAAATGGATGTATAGACCGATTGATTCCTGTATTGGGGAATAGATTATTGAAGAACTTATTGATGAGGTTTAGATGAGTTTTAGGAAGGATTAAAGAGATTGCTTTGTTTGTATTTAGCCTTCCAAAAATGGATAAGAACAGGTTGGATCCTCCTCTCAGCTTGATTGTATGTAGTAAGGGGGCCAAGACCAAATCTCTGGATATATTTTTTGAAAAGAATTTAAATCCTATTATAGGCTGTAGTAAATATTTTATTAAAGATTCTTTTGATTTAAAGCAACTGGTTAAATATGTTACAGTGGAGAATGAAGATTTGTGTTAAGCTTGAAGTTACATCATTTTATTCTCTAATTTCTAAAGATGAGAGGATTAGAAATGGTGGTTCATTATTTATATACTAAGTATACACTAATTCTTCCATTCAAGTTAAGCATGTTAGGCTATTATTGGAAATGCTGGCTGTTATTTTTTCCTACACTTTTATCAAAAAAAAAAAAAACGGACTAGCTATGGGGGCCACTTTGGCCCCTAACTAAGCTAATCTGTGTATATCAGTGTAGGAAGACAGAAACATTTTTTTTCTTCTGATTTTATAATGCATACAAACATTTTCAGCATTGTATTCACTTTTTTTTATTTGGGTGAACACTGTGGAAGAGTTGCAAGCAAGATCATATGGAATTTACCCTGAGTTTTCACAGGTCATATATAACATTTCTAGATATTTCTTAATAATGGAGAGCTAAACTAAGCACAAGGATTTCTAAAAAAATGGTAATAATTGAGTTAGATAAGTTTGCAGCCTCCTTGGATGAAAAGAAATATTGTGAAATGGTTAAAGATTAGTACTAGTATGTTGACAGAATGCGGTCAGATGTTTGACAAGAAAGTGACTTTTTTGAGATAAAGGTTCTCACAAAGAGTCTATCCTAACAAAGTTATCAAAAAGCATAGCTGATAACTATAAGCGTACATACATACAAAAGTCTATGATGCCTAGTAATAATTGCAATTTGAGGTTTAAGCACAGAAATAAGTTTATGACAATGAAGTTAGTTGACGCCTTAGATACTCCTAGTATAAAAAAAAAAGGTTTTGCACAATAATAACTGATGAATTTTCAGTGGGAGGCAAACAGAATTTATTTTTAAGAAAGGGAAGAATATGAAATATATACTGAGAGCAAGACTTGCTCTTGTTATATGAAATGGTAAAATGTTAACGCGTGGCAAAAATGTCAGCGTGTGGCAATATATTTTAAAAGGGTCTACTGATTTGCATCAACGGGATTTTATCTATATAATACCTGACAATTTTACTTGTAAATCTGTAGGTATGATCTGTGCAGCTAGAATGCAAAGATTTTGATACTGGTTGTACCCTTAGGAAACTATCAAAATGAGTATGTGAGCACTTATATGTCAGTAGGGATAAGGACTCTATAAATATTTTATTTAAACAGACTTTTCAATGCAAAGATTCTCATTTTATTTATTTGCTAATTTATTTTGCATAGGAAAAGATCATATCTCCTTATGGAAAGGAAGTTGTTGGTGAACTACATGAATATTTTTGGCAGGGCAGGCTAGATACTTGTACTGAGCCAGGTTTAAATGACATGGAGAAAGGATGTTTGAAAAGTAAGGGGTAGTCATTTAAACTGATGGAACTACAGGACATTACAAATAATATTTTTTTTCAATCCATTTACAGGCTGTTGAAGTCTCCGTAGCTGGTACTCTGGATTTTAATGTTTGGAATATTTGACTAAAGAAGTTGTTTTTCTTCTCATTGCTATTTTTTGTCATTATTTTAAAACTTTGTATACAGTGTTTTTCTGGGTGTTTAATCTTAGTACTTGGATTAAAATAGAATCACTTTGAATCAAAACTAAGCATGAAACAAAGAAAAAAACAGTCACTTAAAATACAACATATATAAACAAATACATGCTGCAAAACCCACAAGCAAAATATACTGAAGTACTACAACTTACAAATTCTAACAGTTTTAAAGCAATAAACATCCCTGATCAATTCATTTTACAGTATGATGTTGATGCCATTTTGAAGAATCCTAACCTTGGTTTCACTGCTATCTCATACATATTACAGACAATGGCCTTGTAGCATACAGACTAAATCACTTATCAAGTAAATTAGCAGTCAAGTTCAAATCTCAAAGGTTTACACTTGTACTTTAAACCAACTCACATATATGAACAGAGTTTAGGTATTGCCACTGGTTACACCTCTTAGGTATGCAGAACAGACGTTATGGTGTCCTTGCATAAAGGAGTTCCCTCTAGTTACTCTTGGAATTGCAGTGCTATTAGTCTTACTGGTATTATTTGCCAGGCTAGAGAAAGAGTATAGTTATTCTGTACTTACATCCCTGTATATGTGTCAGTTTGTTTTTGTAAAAGGCAGACCATTCCTGCTCAACCCGGATGCTCTTTTAAGGGTTACTGAGGATTTGGATAAGGGATATACTGTCTCTACTGCCTACTTGGACATTGCCTTCTGCACCATTTCCAATGCAGAGACTGTTGACAAATTCTCCCGGCTCAATACTAACCTTTACATAGGACAGGCAGTTTGTTTTCTGAAGGAACACATATAATTAACATTGTGGCTGTTTGCACTAGGCAAAAAAGCTTCAACAGTGGTATCCCACAGAGCTCTTTTCTGGGAAACCTTTCTCTTTGGTATATAGTTCTTTGACATGAAAGCATTTTAGTCTTATCTGGCATAAAATCTGATCTCAATGGACTATGACTTACCAAGTTAACTAATGTTTACAAACTGTGAGCAGTTATTAAATTCTATTCTTATACTCAAATTCTGCAACAAGGCCTAGACCAACTCAGTGCTTGGTGCATTAATCGTAGACTTACCCTGAATGCCAAGACTTTTTTTAATCTAGCATCAGTACTGCTTACCATGTAGATAAAATTCCACTTAAGTCTTATGCAGTCAGCAGGGACTCTGGTACCTATATTGATAACTAACTTTCCTTTGACCACCAAGTTTCTCTGGTGGATAGGACATTCTTCTAACTGCACAACTTATTCCTCATGCCATGTCCTTCAAATCCTAAGAAGCTATAGTCCTACTTCATTCTTCTCTTGCTATGCCCATTATTGAATATAATTCCCCCTTGGTGTGTATCTCTCTAATCACCAAATCCAGCATGACGCACACCATAACATTTCTTCACCAAAGAATATTTTAGGTCTCAATACCCCTAACTGCTATGATAGACTTAAAACCCCATGTGTCTAATAAGGGTCATACAAACTCAGAAGGGATGAGCTTTCTCTAGTGTTCTGTGCTATGAATGACCTACCTATGTTTGACCTTCTTCACCAAAGCAGAACCAGTGGTAAAACAGAAACCTGTTTTAAAGTTTAAAACTAATACTACCACATCAGCAACACCAATCACTGTAATAGCTACCGTAACCAAAGCATTCTACATTTCTGGAAATGGCTGCCCTCCCATTTGAAGTTGAGCACTTCCCTAACAACAATTAAAGATAGTGTGGATGATTGAATGGACAATTGCAATTTTTCACCTGGAAATGGTGGGGAAAATTACTTAATGGGGAACATTTTCAGTCATTCCCCAGTACTGGGTGATGGGATTGAGGTTCTCTATACTATACTTGACTGTAAGATTTGAAAAAAACTACAGACATATGAACAATAAAACAATACAAAAACTACTTTTACCTAGAAATAGTAAGATGTTAGTATAAAGAAAAACATACACAAGCAACACACAGAGCAAAACAAATACATCAAAAGAAGTAAATACAAGAATAAGTTGACATAAGGTTTCACCCATACACTTTCCACTGTGCAGGTCATTGTCCCCATGTCCCTTTTCTTTTATATATATATTTATATATATATATATATATATATATATATATATATATATATATATATATATATATAATACTAGCCGGGTCTACTTTAGTTCAGCAAATGATCAGATGATCGAACGCTATTAGTTCAAACACTAATAGTCAAACTGGCAAAATAGCGAACGACCAGAACAGCAAATGTTTTCCCAGGGAAAGAAATCGCTGGGCTGGCCGTCCGGGTTGTGCCATTTCCTCCACTTTAGTGCAATCCCAGAGATAGTATATTTCATCAGGGGGGTGTGTGGGGGGGGCAAAGCCCCTCTCTTCATTTACTGTTTAGTGCTTTTTTGGGAGGGACAGCATTTTTTTCCCCTGGGAAAAAAAAATAACTGTTCTGGTTGTTCGCTGTTATGCGTTTTTGAGATTTAGGGGTCGATATAACAACGTTCGATCATCTGATCATTCGTTGTTATAATAGAGACACTGCTAACCCTATGATCACGTGATACAACTAACTATTCTTTACAAGTGAGTACTCAACAAACTCACCATAATCAATAGTACATGCTGCAATATTATACACCATTGATTATTAATAATCAGTAAAATATCCCTGTAGGAAACTCCTTCATCAAATAATAAATTCCTGTAATAATTTTATATCTTAACTTAAAAGTCTTTTGTATGCCCCAAAGACTTGCAGTACCTTATCTAATGGCATCACAGACTTACAACAGCAACCCATTAAACGTCTACTCCTTTATATATTTAGTTATCACAATTGATACAAATAATTTCACACTGACACATATCAATGATATTAAATCCAAAATTAACTTAACCCACCTATTTGCCAAATTAGTGCTTTAAATAAAAGCCTTCCCTTCATTTCCCCTTGTATATGTCAGCTTTGAAAGTACATTAGCTTTATCCAGATATATTATGTTGTATCCTCTACAGTTGTCCAGAGGCTATCCAAAAAGACCTTTTCTACAGCTCCCATATGAAGCCCCTAATGAATGGAGAGAAAAATCAGGGTGACAGGACAGAAATAAAGGTTTATCATATCCTACTCCACACCATTATACATCATCTAATATAAACGTGTCTCACGTATCCATAAGTATATGTATATATGAACAGCTTTAATGAAACTAACATGCTAAGAATTCCAAATGCTTTTATTAACCCCTACAGGAATCCATTTTAAAAATCTACTGATGAAATGAATGTTTTAATGAATTTATTAATATAGAGTTAAGTTTTAGTGTTTCTATCATTTTTGTAGTTTTCTCATTTTGTCTCTTTTCTTTTTTATGTTTACATTGTATAGTAGAGTTGATGTTTGACTAGCATTACATCTCATATCATAGTTTAATTGTGTTATGCATTTCTAACATAATTCAATTACTGAAGTCATATTTATTGTACTCAGTTAAAACTTCAAGAAATTGCATAAAAAATATAGTAAATTATGTCTTATTTTAGCAACTTTTATAATGATTAAGACATTAAAAATGAGTTCATTAATTTTGCTCCAGGTATGTGCTTTTTGCAGATCCTGTGGGAGAATTCCAGCATCTTTTATTGAAACAATTATACTGTTCAGTTATTATTTATTTATTTTTATTTATTTCACATTTGTTAACCAGGATAGTCTGACTGGATAGCAGGTGTCCATTTTCACTAGAGTCCTGGGGAGAAAAGCTTCAGCATAATTAAAAAGAGAGAATACAATTTACAATAACATGAGAGAAGAAGTTGTAGATTACTTTAACATAGTATAACAAGTTACAAAACTGCTTACAATAGGTCAGAGCATAGATATAAATTTGCAGGTAGATGTTACAATATAAAGATATTTTAGATAGTAGCAATGAGAATTCAATTGTTGGATAAAAAAGTGAAACATTTTTATACAGGATGAGCATAGCAGTCGCTGTATTATTCTGATAGTTGGGTAAACAGATGAGTACTTGTAGAAATATTTACAGCATTTACAGTGAGCATTACAATGAGTTCAGAAGAGTATAGTACAGTCTGAACAGTGACCCTGGCAGAGGATGCACTTCAGTCGTAAAAAGGTTTCTCTGTAGTAGTATGTTGTTTTATGGTGGCTTGTTAGAATTGCATAGGTGGTTGGAGTAGAGATATGATTTTAGGTGAGTCTTAAAGGAGGATGTAGAATTTAGAAGTCTAAGTGGAGGAAGGTTGTTCCAGGTTTTAGCAATATCATGACCAAAAAGAGATTCCCCTGAGTTGTTTTTGCAGGAGATGGTTTCAATTAAGGCTTTGTTGCTAGAGCATAGTCGTCTATTTGGATTATGGAAGTGGAGGAGGTTGTTCAGGGCAGTGTTTTTTCAGGGTAGTACAGTATTTGATGGGCTAAGTTGAGTTGGTAATATTTTAGAAGCTTGGAGAATTCTAGCCAATGTTGGGTAAGGCAATGGTGGGAACGTGACTTGGTATTGGGGGCGAATCTGGCAATTTTGCTGTAGCAGGTGGATAGTTTGTTTGTCAGTTTTATTTAGGTTTGTTAGCGAGGGAGAGGCATATAGCAGTGTGGACAAAAGATGAGTTCTAGCTATGGCAATACGAGATTCTGTGGTGAGGTATCTTTTGCATCTATAGAGAGAGTCTAGTTTTTGTGGACCTTAGAGATGGTTACTGATATGTGTTTGTTAAATTTGAGTTGTTGGTTGATGGTAATTCCTAGGGGTTTTGCATCAGAGACTGAGGTGATTTGGATGTTATTGGTGGAGAAAATGGAAAAGGGGAGATTAAAGGGTTTGGTGGAACAGCATGAGTTGGGTATTTTGGGGTTAACTATAAGTTGTGAGTTATTGAGCTAGTTCTCAATTTCAGTGAAGGTTAATTGGGCTTTTTGCTGAAGAAGTTGGATACTGGGTCCAGAGCATATGAGGGTTGTGTTATCAGCATATTGGACTATATCGGCTTTTGTGGTAGCTAGGTGGAGTTGGTTGGTGAAGATATTAAATAGAAGTAGGCCGAGGATAGAACCTTGGGGTATGCCTAGGGTGACTGGGAGTGGGGGGATAGGGAGTTTATCCATTTGATGGACTGGTGATGGTTACCTAGTTAGCTTTTGAGCCAAAGCAGAGTGAGGGCATCAAAGTTAAGGTCAGAGAGACAAGTTAAAAGTTTTTTGTGGGATACCATGTCAAATGCCTTGGATAAATCAAGGAAGGTAGTGGAGACAAGATTGCCTTGGTTCCTACAGGAGTTTATAGTGTTGGTAAATCTGAGCACGGTGGTGGAGGTACTGTGAAATGGGTGGAAGCCATGTTGGGTAGGAGAGAGAAGGTTATTGGATAGGAGATGGGAGAGGATTTGGTGATGTATGCACCTTTCTAGAATTTTTGATAGGGGGAAAGAATTGTTACTGGATGATAGTTAGACAGATTGGTAGAGGGTCCTGTTTTGTGAAGTGGAATAATGAAACCACAAGACTGGCACAAGATTGGCACCGTGTTTTTGGAAATGGATCTGTTAATAACTAATGAGATAGGGTAGGCTATGACTGTGGATGGGAGTTATAGGTATTCTGCGGGTAGGATGGCAGTGGCTAGGGTGATAGCTTTGAGTTTAGTTAGTAATTTTTGTTTATATGATGTTTGTACAGGCATGAGTGAGAAGGGGATAAAGTGTTGTTGGGTTGTAGAAGGTTGGGAAGTGTTGGTGATGGTGGAGTTAGTTATGATATTTAGAATGGAGGAGGTGAAGTAGTTGTTAAAGCTCCAGGCAATATCAAGATCAGTGCCAGGTACACTGGGTGGGGGTGGATTTACCAGGCTGGAGGATATTATTTACTGTTGTCCAGAATTTCTGAGGGTTGCTATTATACTTCTTTTGTAAAGACAGGTAGTAGTTTTGTTTGTCTAGTTTTACTTGTTTTTTTGACCTTATTCCCAAGTTCAAGAAAGTATTGCCTAATTGCAGGTGTTCTATAATAGTGCCAGGTTTTCCAAGCTTTCCCCCTATTTTGGAGTAGGGTTCTTGTGGTTTTTTGGAGCCAGGGGCTAGGGTTATTACTTATCCTAATTGTTTTTATGGGGGCTAGTTTGTTGAGGATGTTTAGAAATGAGGAGTTGAAGTATTTAACTGCACTATCTAGTGAAAGGGTTTTGATGGGAGACCAATCATAGTATTTTAAGGCCCTCAGGATGTCGTCATTGGGGAAATTTTTACGGAAATGGGTTTGTAGGAGGGAGCAAGACTTGGTAGTCATATCAGTGTTGTTGGCAATTCATAGTCTATTTCCCACTTTAACCTTTGAGGAAAATAGTCCAAAAATCAGATGCACTAATACAAATGACTGGTAACTACTCTAGGAATAGACAGCTACCCTACAACCCTGACCTATACTGTGTGTTTCTTAACCAGTGTTTTATTCACTGAATTATACAGGAAATAGCATTTAATACTTCTGCATTTGACCAGTTATTCCCTAATCTTGGAACAGCAGGTACTTTAGTGCACACATCTCCTTCTGATTGCAGGCCACATCACTACCAGGAGTTGCTGTGTCTTTTGGCTTATCCCTGTTAGGGGTCACCACAGTGGAACTCCAGTCCGCTAATGTTTGGTAGTGGATTTTTACGTGCCGAGTTAGCAGCCCTGACTCTGAACCTTCAATGAAGGCATGCCCATTCACGCATGCCTCCACACAGAAGAAGAAGACACTCTAGCTGAGAATCGAATGCAACAACATCTTGCTGTGAGGCGACAATGCTACCACAGCACCACTACCATGGGTTAAAAAGCAATAAAACTGCAGACCTTTTAAGTTTATGTTATTCTAAGAAAGAAACATGTATTCTACCATAATAGACTCAAAGGTTGCAAACAACATGATCCAGAGCAAGAACAGCAGTGGTTCCATGGAGTCCTACAGTAAATGGATATATATTACCCTATAGATTCATAGGTGTTTACTAGGCTAATGACCACAAGCACCTTTTTAAGTCTAGCCATGCATCCCAAATCTCTGACGAGTTCTGATTACCCTGATAAGTGTAAGCAGGGGCTTGGGAGATGAACCATTTATAGGTTACCTGTGTCCATTAGAGACATAGGTGCCAGTTTCTAATCCAATTATCCAAGTTGCACTTGAATTGGGTTAGGGAGGAAATCTGCCTCACATGGATTGGGAGCCTGTTCCATAGGCAGGGTAGTCTCTGGGATACATACCTGTCTCTCCAATAGGTCCTATTTATCTCACAGGAATGGTTTAAGTCTTTAGAATGGGTAATTGTGGTGTTGTTTGTTTTGTGTTTATGTAGGAGATCCATCAGAGTGGAGACTGACAATGCCCTGTATGCCAGGCATAGATCTCTCCTCAAAAGCCTGTAGGACACAGAATTCAGGGATAAGGCCTTGAGGTGGTCTGCATAGGACATATGACTTACTCCGTGTATTGTTTTAGTGAGGAACCTCTGTAGATGTTACAGTTATTGGATATGCCTGGTTAGGTACATACTAAAGGGGGGCATTGTACTCAATGATAGGTCTGATGAATGCCAAACAAAGTGGAACAACGACTTCCTTGGACTTAGATGCCATACCGTTGTTTATAAGTTGCACAGCATAGAAAGATTTCCTTACCACCACAGACACATGATGAGCCAAGGCTAGATTACTATCTATGTGTGTCCCTAAGTCCCTGACTACTGGGTCAACTCTTAAGGGGTTTGTTGTCAATATGATAGCTACCAGGGATGGATGACTTCCCAAAGGATACTATTATGCATTTCTTGGCATTTAGTTTTAGTCCATGGCTCTGACATCAGTTGTTTGTCTGTGCCAGCCCCTCCTGTAGAACATTTGTGTCAGTATGAGACTCAATGACAGCTCCTAATTTGCAGTCATCTGCAAATTTATCCTCGGCTTCATCAGATGCTTATTTCAATCCCTAAGCTTCACTGTCTCATAAATAGTTTAACCATTCAAATACTCATCTATCTCCAGGGAATATGATTCAGCTGTAAATGAAGGAAAGACAATATTAATACAACAGGGCAATACATACAAATAAAACAGGAAAATCTAATAGCCCTTCATAATCTCATTTTTAAGCCAACCCAAATTAATAACAATAAAAATCATTCTGACCACACTTCAGAGATCAATTCCTGTATATATAGGGTTACTCTACATATCACACAAACTTAAAACCAGTCACTGAATAGCTTACAGCAAACATACCACAGGAAACGAAAATACTTTGAAACATAAACGGATTATCATTCCACATCATATAAATAGACCTCCACATCCCATTACAAAACTATACAGCCTTTCTCATATTACAAAAACAGCAACTGTAACTGACAAAAATAACTACTGCAAAAAGTATTTCCTACTGGTTATTAACATCTTTCCCAAGCAGGATCACTCATACAAGGATATTACAGACTCTGAACACAGCATACTACTGCAATCTGAATTCACACCAAATCAATAGAAATATAATACTTAACATGGCTAGAAATACATAGAAATTTAACTTGTATGCATTTGTGTCCATCCTTAAGTAGCAACCATAACACACAGTCTTCCTTACTGCACTCGATTTGTAGTCCATCACTACAAAAAAACAAATAAATAAATAAATAAATAAACTCACCCATTGAATAACACCTGATATAAAACAGCTCACACAAATGTGCAAGGCTTGAAAAATCTTTTTAAAAAGTCAGTAGAATTTGTTGCAATCAATTACCTATTCAAACAAACATCTTTCTCTAAAATGCCAAAAATAATATAAGAAACATCTGTAAAATTATAACAAATTGCTAAACTATTCTGGTTAAGTATATGTGAATTCCTAAGACTTGGATGTAAAGAAAATCCACATGATTTCTGTCTTGCAAATGCTTATGACACTGCAAGCAGGTTCAATTCGCATTGCAAAGCAATGGACAACTCTCAGAAAATCCCAATCAGTATCCCAGCTTTTTGGCAACATAGTAAAAATAGCAACTTGGTTTAGTTTTAACACCATACTCAGCTTCCTCTAATTATTATTAAAAAAAAAAAACTTTATATACTTAAAACAGAGTCCTTAGAATCGTCTTGAATGTAATCTTGATAGATGAGTGACTGATCAAGCCAAATACCTAATTACCTAAGTGAACTGATTTTAATGAGGTTTAGTTTAGTTCCCTGATATTGAGTGTGTCTTTTTATTTTATATGACTGAGATAATATAGCAATAACCCACGCCTGGGTGTGGGTAATGCTGGATTTACCCACGGTTGGCGTGGTTTGGTCCCGAGGGCGAAGCCCGAGGGACCAAACAAAGCCAACCGTGGGTAAATCCAGCATTACCCACACCCAGAAGTGGGTTATTGCTATTATACAATGACATTATTTAAGAAAAGAAATAATTATTTTTCTTAAATAATGGCATTGTATAATGCCTGTTTACTGCCCTTCCGCAGCTGTCTGGCTGCGCAGTACATCAGAGCTGTGGGCAAAAGCAACGGAGAACGCAAGATCTCTGTTGCTTTTTACTGTTTCGCTATGTTAAATGGGTTTAACATAGTGAGACAGCTTTAAAATAAGCAATGGATATCTCCGTTGCTTATTTTAAAGCTGTCTTGCTATGTTAAACCCATTTAATATAGCGAGACAGCTTTAAAAAAAGCAATGAGATCGCAAAATCTCCGTTGCTTTTTACACACTGTGTCGCTATGTTAAAGGAGTTTAACATAGCGAGACAGCTTTAAAAAAAGCAACGGAGATCTCCGTTGCTTTTTTTAAACCTGTGTTGCTATGTTAAACTCTTTTAACATAGCGAGACAGTGTTTTATACTAACGGAAAAAGTCCGGGCGACCGGACCTTTTTCCATTAGTATATTGAGGGATTTACAACGGGCACGCTGGTTGGGCTGGCCAATCAGCGTGCACGTTTTAGGGGAGGCATTGTACAATACTGAGTTTGTTGGGTTGAAAAAATCCAAAATGTACATTTTCTGTGAATCAAACAGCAAAATCAGAGCACACACATGGCTGTATAAGGCTACAGGTGTTACATAATAGTGAAGAATAATTTCTCTGTAACCACACAAAATATTCAGCAAAATACTTTATCTTCGACTGTAGCTACAAAATGCACTTAGCTAGTAGTTCCATCTGCAATGAAGTCAGATCACAATAAAAAACAAAAAAAATTTAGGTACTTCTTCTAAGATGTTTTGGTACGGTGCACACACTGTCCAACAGGAATGTGTTCCTTTTGAGAGAGTACACTACCTTTGTGACTGAAGGAATTATGTCAGTATAATAGCCATATACCTCTTTGAGAAATACTATCACCTGCTAACAAACCACTAACTGCTGTTAAATTACCTGCCTCCAAGCCGTTTGCATAGAGGTCAAATAGTCCCCAGTAGGAAATCAAGCATAGTGTTAGACTGTGACAACAAAAGACCTCTGTAGTGCTGGATTTACTTGCTGTGTATTTAAGGCCACATGTCAGTTACCACAAAACAGTTCACAATAAAAACTGCAGGGGCTTCCAATAAGGTACTTTGTTATAAAGTACATGCATACTTTTCCAGTGTAATGTATCCCTTTTCACAGGTCAGTACCTCTGATTGTGAAAGAATCACAGAAATGTAATGGCCATATTTCTCTCTGACAATCATAAGTTATCCTGCAACTGCTATTTGCTTTCCTATATCACATGCCCAAGAAATGTTACCCACATTCTCTCTTCTTCTAATGTCGTATTGAGAAGATAACAAGAAGTATGACAGCCACATACTATAGTTCAGCTGGCTACTATCAGACACATACACTGACCCCTGGTAAGCCATATTGTTAATTGACAGTCTTCATGTGTCTCTGGGAGGGTGGCTTAATGGCTAAGGTGTTTTCCTTACAAACACAAGGTGCAGCATTCGAGTCTCACAAGGGATAATTGGCTAGGCTTAAAATGGCTCACAAGAGCAGTTAGCTTAGTACTATACTATGAACTATGTAATGACCCTGTGTCTTGATATTCTGCATGCCTCTAACTCACTTCCCAATAAAAGCATATAACTGATATTTCATTGTAAGGAAAGTGAAAAACAAAACAATGAAGGCAGCAATTTACTGCATCCTATTCAACCTCTTGTTCTTAAACACAAATGCATGTCCCAACAGGAAAGCAATCTGACAAAACAGCTGACGCAAGCATAAACAAAAAAATACCTTTTCCTTTTTTTAAAATCTAAGACATATGTTAGGGAAGCATTAGTACTTCCTTTTGCCTTCCGAATAATGAGACAATCACAGCAATTCAACTCTGTTGCTATTTAGTACCAGGATTCCCAAAACATTTTCCAGATAAAACACAAATTTTGTCTTGATTAGACCACACTCTCCAAAGCCAAGAACACAGCAACCATGGGACCAGACAACATCCCAGGCTGCGTTCTATATGAACTACAGAATGAAATGGCAACCCACCTAAGTACCATGTTCAATCATAGCCTCAACTCAGGCTTTGTGCTTGCTGAATGGTGCACAGCAATGGTTATCCCACTCCACAAGGGGGGAGACACCACGGACCCCAGGAACTACCACCTCATTAGCCTGATGAGCCTGGTCTGCAAGGCCATGGAATGTATCATCATGGAACTTATAAACAAAGACATTGGTAATCTCCACACTCTAGATCCCACCCAGTTTGGGTTTGTAAAAGGCAGATCATGTCTCCTAAACCTGATAGACTTCTTTGAAGCAGTCAGCAAGCCGTAGACAAGGGTAAGGTGGTTCACACAGCCTATCTAGATCTTGCCAAGGCTTTTGACACCATCCCCAACTCTGGAATTATAGATAATCTCACTAAACTAGGTATAAATACCTATGTCATAAGATGGGTTGCCAAACTAACTCACTGACAGAACCCACACTGTGAAAGTAGCAGACTCCAAATCCAACTTCAGACCAGTGACAAGTGGAATACCACAGGGTTTAGTCTTGGGTCATCTCCTGTTTGGTATCTACTTCTCTGAAGTACAGGCTAACACAGAAGGTCTTTGGCAAACGAAGTTCACAGATGACTGCAAACTAGGAGCCATAATCAAAACTCCTAACGATGTGGACATCCTACAAAAGGGCCTCACTGAGACAGATGCCTGGTGTCAAAGCCATTGCCTCAAGCTCAATGCCAAAATGTGCATTGTCATCCCCTTTGGTAAAAACTCTGTACCCATGAACTACAACATAGGGGGTAGTATACCTAACACCGAAAGTGTGATAAGAGACCTTTGGACACAGGTGGACAGTAGTCTCTCCTTTGATAATCACATTGCCACAGTAGTCATGAAATCCTTCTACATGGCACACCTCATCACAAAAGGTTTCTCATCCAGAAAAAAAGTGGTCATTGTTCCCCTCTACTCATCATTCATTAGATCCATTATAGAGTACAATGCTCCTTTTTGTATGTACCTAACAAGACATCTACAACAACTGGAGAGGCCACAGAAATACCTCACAAAGAGGATTACCGGCCTCAAACAGATGCCCTATGCAGACCATCTCAAAAAACTCCAGCTTTACTCCGTCACATATTGCCTACTCAGAGGTGATCTCTGCCTAACATACAAAGCTATGACAAACCCAGAGCTGTTGGACATGCTCCACCTAAAAAAATCCCAATCCCTCCAAGCTACACGCTCTAGGGACCTAAACCTTGTCACCACAATAAGCAGAACATGCCGGAGGGATAGATTCCTTTCCTAGAGACTTCCCATACTCTGGAATAAACTACCTATCTATATCAAACAAAGCTCCTTATTAGCACTCTTCAAGAAAAATCTTGATTGGATGGGAAATAGGAAATTCACACCGGGGATCACCTCTGTGGCTCTGCTCGACAGTGGCACAGGAAAATAATTTTCTTGGGTGGCAAAAGCCAGGGTACCTTTTTAGCTGGGCTTGTATAAGCCCCAGGGCCGATAGCCTAGTACCTACCTATAGATATAAGTTTTAGCAGCCTCATATGTGGGGTACCTATTTATGAAATCCACCACAACCCGCAACCTGTAAATAGAATAGACTCTATGGGAAATCAGACTGACATACCCAAGCAGTTAATAAAGGCTAAATTTATTTTCTAATTTATTTTTAAATAAAAGGCAATAATCATAAGGCAGATTGTAGGAACAGTGTCTTCCAAAAGAGTTTCTTGCCATTGCATTGGTAAATGTGTCAACAGACTGCATCTTTCTTTTTTTGTATAAAAATTCAAGCAGCAAAGCAACTAAATATGGTGCTGGCACTGGCTCTGCACCTCTACAAGGCAGCTAGTAACTGCACTGAACTCAGTCATCCATTCTATGATGCACATGAAGGTGGGATGCTCAGTGCACATTTCCATTTTTTCCTCCTGATTAATTGCTCCATTGCCTAAAATAATGAGCAAACAAACCACATATTACCTACTGTAGCAGAAAATAAAAAAAATAGTTTATTTTATTGAAATCAGTCTTGTTTCTTTATTTTTATACTATAGCAGTTGATATTGGCAGATTAAGTGTACATTAGGACCATGGCTGTTTTCAACCCATGGGGCCCTAACATTTATTTTTTTACAATCATGCATAAACGCAATAAACATCAAAATACAATAAACATCTAAAGTAAGCAACCAAGGAAATGAGAGGTTAAACAGAGAGACATCTACATAATGGTGCTATAACTAGTCTTGTCTCTGAATGACATCTTTGGTATGAAGCATGCACGTTCTGAATAAGTGAGCATTAAGGTATTCAAAATGGAGCCCTTTGGAACACTACAGAGTACAAGGTAGTTCAAGGTAGCTCAAGGAAAGAGTAATCACAGTGGCAATCACCTTCTAACTCTCTGCATTGTTGTTCATTGTCTAAATGGTCACAATTAACTCATTCACCCATAGCAACTGTGGAATGTCATACCCATAGCATTCTACAAAGACCCCTAGATTCCAGCACATTTTTCTAAAAAAAAAAATTCATATTAAAAACATAAGAAATCAAGACAAAAAAATGTGTAAATATTAAATACTATTTAAAAAAGTGCAAGCATCAGTGTTGTTCAATAACAGCTACATGGCAAACACCAGAGGCGGATTTAGGCATTGGCAAAGGGACACGTGCATCCACCTTTTTAAACTCATGCTATAACCTGGCATAAAAAAAAGTATTTATACTGGTGTGATGAAGTCGCAGAACCTCCACTATGCTGCCATCTCCACCAATGGTAACAATCAGCCCACACCCAAGATGACATCATTGTAGGGAGCAGGACCTACCCAGTTCAGTACCTTGCAATTTTTCGGTATCAAACCTCGCAACTGCTCCCTCTTTTACCAGGCAGTACTGATTTTACTTCACAAATCTCTATGGTCAGCTCTTCCTTTGACCTGAGATGGCTACGAGTTCTAGAGGGAAGACACCTGAAGCTTGTTGTGGTCTTAATGGACCAGTAGTGAAAAAGTACTTGAGCACTGCAAGGTCTTCAAAACATGGTGCTGCCCATGGCTAAACAGAAGGAGTTTTCCAAGCAGTATGTAGTGCACATATGTAACTAGTAAAAGCATGAATTACAGACGTGTGTGTGTGTGTGTGTGTGTGTGTGTGTGTGTGTGCGTGTGTGCGTGTGTGTGTGTGTGTGTGTGTGTGTGTGTGTGTGTGTGTGTGTGTGTGTGTGTGTGTGTGTGTGTGTGTGTGTGTGTGTGTGTGTGTGTATATATGTGTGTGTGTTGCAGATTGCTGCAGATGCCAGATGGCATATCTCTACTTGTCATCTTTGGCTGACTTTGCAGATTATACATGATTTTGGTTGCCATTTTTACATTGTCCCTTTTAAAAGCTCATTTTCTGTTGAATTGTAGATGATTATAAACAGTCAATAATACTAGTAATTAAAAACTTCATAGTACTTATTGGTCGGACGTCCATGGAGTATATTGCTTATTTTTTTTGCAACTGTGTTTTACAGATTTTTTTTTTTTTATAGTTATAATGCTAATGTTAAAGATCATGTTTAAAGCGAAGAAACAATGTTTTATACACAAAGTGTTTGCATGCAATTGGTCAGAGGTGATTTCTGAAACTGCTGCACAGAAAACCAGACTACATGAACAACATACTAGTGGCAAGAATAATTTAACCAACCAGGATACCGCGGTTACATCTCCCATTTCCTGAATCCAAAATGCATGACCTTGTGTAGTCAAAATTTGCATTACAGTCCATTAAAGTCTACATATTCTATATAGCATCCTTGATAATGTGGTTATAATTTTTCCATAATTTTTGTCACTCTTTTTCTGAGTAGTTTTCCACATTCCTACTAGAATCGGTAAGGATTTTGGGCTATTTGGTACTGAGATTTGATGCTTATTAGCTGTCCAGATTTGTAACTGGATGTACTCACATTTCAAGGGCCTTTGTTCTTATTTACAATGTCTTTAGTTTGAGAGGAATGAGGGGTGATGACTTCCTGTCTGAACTGTGACGTAATGCTGGTTACATTTTCCTCATTGGCTGACATCATACTGGGTTGCAGGTTTGAGTTTTATCACTAGACAATTCTAGAAATACTAAGAAGTTTTTCAGTTGGGGTTTGGTTATTATCTTAATTACTTAAGGCATGGCTTCAGAGGTGGGAGCCTATCTTCAAGTAAGATCCAGCTGGTATTTCTTTTGTTTGTTTTTTTTTTTTTGTCTTAACAGCGAATAACAGTGTAATTTTTAAAGCAGATTTAATTTGTGTTTTGATTAATATTTCACTTGGTTAATGGTAAGTGTTTATTTTTGTAGAGAGTTCCAAATAGAATTAGGAAGGCAGACTGTTTTACTGTTTTCAGCAGTTTTCTGGTGAGACTTTGTTTACTGGTTGTTGATAGGAGAGTGTAATTCTTGATCCCAAAATTAGAGTGAGTACTAATCCATGAGAAGGCTATGTGATGGGCTTAATTCTTGATTTTACAC
The DNA here is from genome assembly GCF_019279795.1 of Protopterus annectens. NCBI lineage: Eukaryota > Metazoa > Chordata > Ceratodontiformes > Protopteridae > Protopterus > Protopterus annectens. The sequence continues at coordinate 908,603,894 of NC_056734.1, forward strand.
GGATTTGCGGATTGTGGTCACATCTGTCATCCAGGCTGTTTATCTCTGTACTACATGAACTCAGCCTGAGTACTATCATCCAGACTCAGATGCAACCCTAACATGATATACAAATTTTGTATGGAGAAGGTATATCGTCTTGTTTTTTTCATTTTGTACATTAACTGACTGTACTTTCTGGAATAATAAGTACAGATAGGAAGACATACACAAATAATGTAAAGCAAACTATAGATTTAATAGGTTATTCAGAAGTATAATGCTACAGTTATTATTTAAATCATCCTAATCTGCATATGACAAAACTTCAGAAGAATACTCTATTTTAAAAGTATTACTACCTAGATCTGTTGTTCAGCATGATGGTGATGAGTTTTAATTTAAAAATAGGTGGGTAATGAAACTGCATTGTATTATAAGTCCTATAAGTAGTAGCTTTTTCTTGAGGTTCCTGTTATTATAAGTTTATACTGAACTCATATTTTTAACAAAGAGAAGTACTAAATTATTTAGGTACTGATGGTTACACACTATTAGATTGGCTAATATATAAAGTTAACAAACACTAAGTAAGTAAATAAAAAAGTCTGGATTACAGGAGAACCCCAATGAGAATGACATATATGTTTCTTGAAGGTGCTATAAATGCCAGTATGCATCTGTCAAATAAGAATTTTGATGTCCCTTAACCCAGTCCCTTTATGTACTGCAACTCTAAATGGGTACAGTTTAGAAGTGGCATCAGAGATGGGTTAACAGCATTCTACATTTATTTATTCTCTTACATTCCCCAAACTTCCTAGTTTATTTTGCTGGAGTAGCTGGTGGAAGTCTGACAATATCAAGCTGAAATATGGCATTGTGTTTGTTCACTTTTATCCCAATCTGATATCAGAGGGGTACAGGGAAGAGGGATATTTTTTAGGGTAGAGAGTGAGGTGACATGCTATGTATGCATGACAGCAATAATTTGAAATATATGATTGTGGCCATTATGTTGAAGTTGCAGAAAGAAGACAGTCAACCAGCACTGGCATCTCATAACTCCTGCAGACAAGTAGTGTCTCCCTCCCATCACTCACCTTTCTAGGACTTGTTAGTACAAGGGAAAAAAGTAGTGGAACACAGTGGGCCAGATTCACGAAGACTTGCATGGAGTCCAAGAGTAGAGTAAGACTCCAGCCAGCCAACATGTCTGCCAAGCGATCCAGGAACAGCCGGCAGGGGTGTGCAAGAGAGCTCCTAAAACGACTCTTGCATGGACAGTGTTAGTTTATGCAAATTACCTCATTTGCTGCTGAGAGCTATGCAAATGAGGTAAATTTGCGATCCAGGAAACACTAACCTGTCCGAGTAAGATTAGTGTTATTTGCAGAAATGTACTCGGTTGGCAACTGAGTACCGTTCTGCAAATAGCAATACGGAGCTATGACAGCTCCAAATAAAGGATGCTTCCAGTTGAGGAAGCATGCCAATGGCCAAATATACAGCCATTGGCATTTTTATTTGTTGCAAAATAATAAAAAATATTTTTTTTTCTCAATCTCCGATATTTAAGCATAGTGCAGTGCTGTGCAAACGTGCGGTGCTCTAAAAACCAGAAAAACAAAAAATAAAAGCCACAAATATGGATTTTATTCAAAATATTAATCTGCCATGCAGGTGAATGGCAGGCTGAAGACAACATGGCTACTGAGTAGTGGTTGCTAAGAGGGGAAGCTCAGTCTGAGAGATGTAACCAAGCATTTGTAGGCAATCCTATGCAAATGAGTATAAGGATAGTGAATCCCAATTTTCCCTGCCATGTGAACCATGCCCCTAGAGTGTAAGAGTAGGATTAGGGGAGTAACAGAGTAAAAGACAGGTGACATCATGAGGGGGTATGTATCAAAAAGACTGTAAGCTTACTGGAGCAGAGTGGCATATGTTTGCTGTGAGTTACTCAGGACTGGATGAGGCGTGTCTACAGTTGTCTAAACTGAAACACAGAAACCGAAGGTGTACGCCGTGGCTATCACTAAAGTTTCTTGTAAAGCTGCTTACACTGTGTGCATGCGTGTGCACACCTGTAAACCCGTCTAAGCCTGTGTGCACGTGTCTGTGCCCGTGTAAGCCTGTGTAAGGCTATCTAAGCCTGTATGCATGAATGTGCTCCCGCCTAAGCCTGTGTAAGCTTGTGTAAGCCTGTGTGCGTGCGTGTGCGCTCATGTGAGCATGTTTGCTCTTGTTTGCATAGGGCTGCCCCCTGCAGAAACAGAAATGGGAAAAGGAAGGAAAAGAATAAGTAGGAAGTTAACCAAGGAGAGCTAGCAGAGCTGCCAGGTGAAATCAATCAGAATCAGCCAATTACACAGGCAGTACACTAGTCCAGCCCAGCCCAGCACTTAAAACTCTGCAAACAACATTCACCCATGTTTTTCTCAGTCTGCAAAGAGAAGTGAAAACTTAAAAAGCTTAACTGAGACAAAAAATGTTAGGGGCTGCCATTACTATTATAAGGCAACATGTGCAAGATGCTGAGGGTGGTGCCATTGCGAATGCTGCTGAGCAACCCACAGTGAGTAGACGGAGAAGAGTGTACAGACCCAGGGTAACCTACCAGGGGCTACATGAGCTGGAGATAGTAGAGTGCTATAGAGTGGACAGAGAGCTCCTGCAGCAAATTGTTGAGCTGTGCAGGCCACGCCTCTCACACAGAACCAACAGAGGGAAACCCATCCCAGTGGAAACCAAGGTATGTGTTGGCCTAAGAATACTAGCAACAGGTACCTTCCAGAGACCAACTAGTGATATGATGGGGATTTCACAGGCATCAGCATCCAGGGTACTGCACCACTTCCTGGATACCATGTCAGCACATGTTAGTGATCATGTATATTTCCCCAATTCCTGTGAGGTATTGGCCAGCAATATGTGTATCTTACATCAAATAGCAGAATACCCTCAGGTAGTGGGTGCAATTGACTGCATGCACATACACATCAAAGCACCAGCTGGTGAGCGGGGTAGGGCCTACATCAACTGCAAGGGCTTCCACTCCATCAACTGCCAGGTCATGTGTGATACCCAGGGAATAATACTGAATGTGTGTGCTGGCTGCCCTGGAAGCTACTACGATTCCCATATCTGGCATCTGTCACAGCTGTACCAGACATTTGCCAATGGTGACATTCCTGACGGTCACCTAGTGGGGGATGCTGGATACGCACTGGAGCCGTGGTTGATGACACCCATCAGAAATGCATACACACCTGAAGAAGAGCTCCATAATGAGGCACACACACAAACACGAAATGTAATCGAGCATGTGTTTGGGATGCTCAAGTCATGGTTCCGGTGCCTGGACACATCTGGTGGACCCTTGCAGTACTCACCAACTACATGCACCCAAATTTTCATGGTATGTGCCATGCTACATAATATGATCCTGTGAAAACAGCTGCAGGAGGAACAGCATGAGTCAGGGCCAAACAGCCCCCCACCATTGCCAAGGCCTGCACAGGCACAGCATGACTCGGAGGAGGAACAACCTGAGCCTGCCCCAGTAGGCAGAAGGAGGCATGCCCAGTATGCCTTGGCCTTGGGAAAGAGGCAATGCATAGCACATACACTGGCTCAGTAGGAACCCTGGAAATGATACCTCTCTCTGACTCGCACATAAAATAAACGGGATGCCTAACTTGACACTACCTGTTTCCAAACATGTATAGGGAGTGTAGTATGTGCATCCGACATAAGCAGCCCTGCAGCACCACCTAAGGCAGGGTTACTATGTTTTAAGCAATATAAAGCAGTGCTAAGCAGCTTTTACCAATATCTAGTATATGTAAACAAACTTGCTTGTGCTGACTAGCGCAACATCGGGCAATTTTGAGCAATGTTGAGCAAGGTCGGGCAAAGTTGAGCAAAGTCAAACATGCTCATATCTGCTTTACTGTTCCTTAAGCAATCTGGTCTGCCCAGCATGAAAATAAAAAGCAGTGAGAGGGCTCAAACCCAGGATACTGTGCACTATAGTCACAGTACTGAACCACTAAGCCATGATAGCATTTAAGTGGCACAGAGACAGCAGGACAATTGTACACTAATGCAAACACAAAGAAATGCTGTATCATGCCCCTAAAGAGGCAAATGGGTAACCTCCCCCACACGCCTATGCAGACAGAGAACATCAGGCCAGGCGGTGTGATATGGGTTGTGTAGGCTATGAAGTCGCAATCTAATATACGTGACAATGGACGCTAAGATCTGTAGTACAGTAGTATGCCTCAAGCCAGTACAATAGGCAACAGTACAGACTGAAATGGTGTCCTGTACATAGCAGTGCAGACATAGCAAATGTGTATAAGTGTCAGGTGAAACCCACATCCTATGTACAACCACAGTAACAATCAGGTGTGCCCCTGGGTAGAAATGTACAAAGAATAGCTGTCCCCCCATATGTAGAAATGTTGATAAGGCTATGCAAAGTGTTTCTTGGAAGCCCTGAAGGCACAGCATGATCCCTGTTGATCTATGACACAAAGGTGAGCCCTGCTGTAAAAATACAACTTGATTTTCCATACACATATAGTATAAATGTCTATACCGGGCGTGCTCACACACTCCAACAAATGTAGTGGATTTCATTCAGCATCACACTGAAAGGTCATACTGGGCATGCTCACACACTTAAAGAAATGAAACAAATGTCATGTAGCAACATACTGAAAGGTCATACTGGGCATGCCCACACACTTAGGCTAAATACGGATGTGATAATAAGGGATCTATGGACAAATGTGGATAGTCATCTCTACTTCCAGAAACACATTCACAAAGTGGTCGGAAAATCATGCTATGTGTTCACACAAACTGTCAAGGTCAGTGCATGTAGGTCAAAGGAGGTTCCCACTATTCAGCAGTCATCAGACCTGTCAGAGAGTACCACAACACACTTGCGATGAATCTGACTAGGCAAGTTCAGCAGCTAGAAAGACCAATGAAGTACCTTAACAAGAGGATTACTGGCCTCAAGTAGTTGCCCCATGCAACAAGACTGAATGTAACCCAATCTGTACTCTGCTACAAACTGTCTACACAGGAGATCTCTGCCCAACAGACAGGTCCATGTCATGGTTATACTCAGATCTGTTCTGAGTTACAGCTCAATGGCACTAAATGTACAGAGCCAACTGATATTGCCAACATCCTGGCAGATAGGATCAGTGTTAACTTTACCCCCCCTCTCACCCATGAAAGAGCACATCTCTATAATGGAAGACTGCAAAGTTGCTGTCATCACGGCTGCATAGGTAAAAAACACTCTCCAAAGCCAGTATCACAGCAGCCATGGGACCAGATAACCTCCCAGGCTGTGTAGTATCTACTTCCCTGAAGTAAACATTAACATGGAAGGTCTGTGGCTACTGAAGTTTCCAGAGGACTGCAAACTAGGAGCCATAATTGTAAACACTAAATATGTGGACATCCTACAAAAGGGCCTCACTGAGACAGATGGCTGTTGTCAAAGCCATGGGCTCTAGCTCAATGCCAAAGGGTGCATTGCCATCCCCTTTGTTAAAAACTGTAGCCAAGAACTACAACATAGGTGGTATTATACTTCACACTAAAAGTGGAACAAGAGACCCTGGGTCACAGGTGGACAGTGGATACAACTGTGATAATCATATTTCCACAGTACTCAGGAAACCCTCCTATGTGGCACACCTCATCACAAAATGTGTCTCATGCAGAATAGAAGAGGACATTGTTCCCCTCTACTCATCACTCACTAGAACTATAATAGAGTACAATGCCACTGTTGCTATGTACCTCACAAGACAACTACAACAACTGGAAAGCCAGCAGCAATACCTCACAGAGAGCATTAGCAGCCTGAAATACATGCCATTCACAGACCATCTCAATATGATCCATCCATACTCCCTTGCATATCGCCTACTCAGAGGTGTTCACTGCCTAACATACAAAGCTGTGTCAAACACAGAGTTGTTGGATATGCTCCACGTAAAACACTCACAATCCCTCTGACCTTCGGACCCAAAACCACGAGTGAAATGCAAAAGGAAGGGCTGTACCGATTTACCTTATGGATATCCACACCTTCAGGTTAATGGCACAGCAGGAGGCCTTGGAGACCATGCAGGTGCAACTAACATTGGGCAAAGATGCCCATCAGATAGAAGCCTGCTACAAATCACGTACCTTGTCTCAGGAACCTCGCTCAGTATTCCGGAGAACAGTGGAAAATAGAAAGGTCCTATCAAACACCATTATATGAGGAGATTACAACTACCCAAACATTGAGTGGTGGAATTACTCATGTACAACATCCTTTGCCCAGTGTTTCCTACAGTTTAAAAACTCTATCACCCTGGAACAGCTGGTCACCATGCCCACTAGAGGTGACAACATACTGGACATGATCATCACCAACATGGGGTACCAGTGTTCCACAACAGAGATAAACCCCTCACTGGTAATATCAAATCATTAAGTAATCACACTGGACATCCACATCCCGCCCCCTCCCACCCAGTCAATGAAACCACTGTGAAGACATTTGCAAAAGCAAACTGCACACTTGCCAAGACCAAAGTGGAACGTTCCGAAGACCTCTTGCTATAGGATAATGGTATACAATCTGCAGAATAATTTACAAGTGCATCCTATGAGCATCTACAGGGATGCATGGAATGAGACATCGCAAATAAAACCAAGATGCACTCCAAAAATAGGACAACAATCAAGTGGTTGTTGGTCATAGATAAGCTAGACAACAGAAGGAGGAAACGAACACATGATATATCCAACTTCACTAAAGGAAAGGCATCACTGATCATTATTAGGAAGAAACAATGATCGCTCATTAAATAATCCAAGGACAGCTTCTAAAGACAAATAGCCAAGGAATGTAAGAATAACAACCACAAAGCCTTCGGTAGCTATACCAGACATGTTGGTGTCAACTTCTAAATATGCTGTCAGCTACTGAAAAAAGGAAAGAAATACACCAAACCAACTTTCATTGCCCACATCCTGGGGAACAAGTTCAGTGTAAACTCCCCCCATCACCCCCAAAAGGGCCTGTGTCCATCACAGAAGGATGCAGAGTCCCAGACATCATGGACATGCAAGTAAAGACAGCCCTCACCAAAGCTAAGAACACAGCATCAATGTGACTGGATGGTGTCCCAGGCTGCGTCTTACACTAGGCCCATAAGGAACTACATCCTCACCTACATTCACTGTCCAGACTCAAGCATACCACAGGCTATGTACCCAAAGAATGGCATATACTAATAGTCATCCAGCTCCATAAACGGGGTGCCACAACAAAACCTGGAAACCATTGCCCAATATGTCTACTCAGCCTGGTCTACAGAGCTATTGAGCAAATTGTCATGGAACCCATAAACTGAGAAATTGGAGACCTCCAGACACTGGACTCTACACAACTTCAACTTATTAAAGGCAGATCCTGGCTCCTAAACCTAGTTGACTTATTTCAAAAAGTTACCAAGGACATAGATGGAGGTGAAAGTAGTACACACAGCCCACCTGGACCTCACGAAGGACATTCTACACCATTCCCCACTCTGTCATCATGGACAAGCGTACCAGCTTGAACATTAACAGTTGTGTCACAGGATGGGTGGTCAAGTGACTCACAGGTCAACACACATGTTCAGAGTTGCGGGTGCCATGTCCAACTCTAAGCCAATCACAAATGGCATCCCACAGGTCTTGGTTCTGGGACCCCACCTGTTTAGTAGATACTGCTCAGAGGTACAAGCAAGCATGGGAGGTGTATGGCTGAACAGGTTTGCAGATGAATGGTAACTGTGGTCCATAATCGACTGTACAGCTGACACAGACATCCTCCAGAAGTGTCAAACAGAGACAGATAACTGGTGTCAAAACAATGCCCTCAAGCTGAATGCCAAAGAATGCATAGTCATCCCCTTTGGGTAAAACAAAGTGCACACAAATTACCACATAGCTGGTAATCCAGTATGTATGGAGAAAGTCATTATGGCCCTGGGGACACAGGTAGATAGTAAACTCCCCTTTGATGATCACATGGCCAAAGTGTTTAGACATTCCTTCAATGTAGCCCACCTAATCTCACCTAATGTAACCCACTTTGTATAGTCTGATGATGTCACCATCCTTCAAATATACCTGTGGAAAGAATAACTTACAGTAATGTGTAGAGCATGGCGTTTAAATGCATATTCCTGTAGTATCATAAAATATTTAGGCAGGAGTTTGAATCCTGCACTTGATGTGTGTGGTCTCCTTGGTAAGGAGCAACTGTTTTGGAGAGTAGTAAAACACCTTAAAAGTGGTAAACTAATCTTTGTCAAGTCTGATGATGTCACCATCCTACAGATATACCTGTGGAAAAACGAGCTCCCGGTAATGTGTATAGTGCGTCGTGTTAATGCATACTTCTCTAGTATCATGAAGTAGTTAGGCAGGGGTTTGAATCCTGTACTTGCCAACTGTGTGTTTGTGTGTGATCTCTGTGGGAAGGAGCAACCTTTTAGGAGAGTAGTAATACACCTTAAAAGTGGTAAACTAATCTTTGTCAAGTCTGATGATGTCACCATCCTACAAATATACCTGTGGAAAAACGAACTCCCAGTAATGTGTATAGCACGTCGTGTTAATGAGTACTTCTCTAGTATCATGAAATAGTGGTTTGGATCCTGCACTTGGTGAGTGTGTGTGCTGTATGTTTGTGACACTGTTGGTCAATGTGCTGTGGGTTTTGCTTTTACTACTGTATCAGTATGCATTGCACATGTGAGCTAGCTGTGTGGCAAATACATATACATACATGTTACCTCAATTATTGCATGTGTGGGAAACCTACTTTCTCCAAGAACTCAGCTGTCATCTTTGCCAGACTGTGCTGCTGCTTCCCAGACCTTAGGTCACATCTGTATGCTTGTGACAAGGCCAGCCACTGCAGTGATCCCTGGCCTAGGTCATCCGTGTCACACACACTCATTACGGTTTGTATTGGATTGTGTGAATGAGGGTTTATGGCCGAGGTATATGTCAGACCTGTTCAAACGCAGCAAAGTCTGTCAATGATGTCTATTCATTACAGGTATACAACAACCTTTGTGGATATGCATGCAGACTTCTTATTGCTTATGTGATCCACCAAGGGATTTCAAAATACCTTTGAAAATGTGATTATCAAAGGAGAGATGATGTAACACTTGGTTGCATGTACACATTGGTACCTGTTCATCATGTTGGTGGCTACTACCTATGTGGTACTGTGGGGATAATATGTTCCGTAAAGGTGGATGACTATGCTTAGTTTGGCTTATAGCTTTACAGCATGGGTTTGACAACAGGCATCTATCTGTATGATACCCTTGGGGAGGATGTGTGTGTCATCTTGAGAATGTAATATAGGCCATAGTATGCATTACCAGACGTGGACGGACATATCCCTACTGTGATTGCTTGTACCTAAGAGAGCTATATGCCAAACAGGAGTGGTCTCAGTAATGGGTGCAGGTGAATACCACTGGTTACTGGCATAGTATAGTACCTGAAGGATCCAAATGTTGCTGTGTGTCCTACATCTGTGTGTCAGTTGTCAAGACATCATCTAATGATTGGTTATGGTCAGGCTGTTGACGTTATGTATACTACCAGAATGCAAAGCAATGACAGATAGTAACAGTATCACCCACAGCACAGTGTCAAACCATGTCATACACACATGTGTAGTCAGGTTCCAAAATGTGTGCAGTACAATGCATACTGGCCACCAATAGAAACTATGGAGTGTTAACACTGTGTAATACAGGGCATGTCACCCTGCCCATATGTCCATTATTCATGTACATGCAGACAGTGCACTTCCACCATGTTCACAAATGTACACCTGCAAATCTGTGCTACACACATCCCACACATACTGTCCACTCTCTAACACATGCTGCCAATACTACACACATCAGCCAAACGGCACATGGGCAGAGAATACACTATTGGAACTAACCTTGGTATAAACAATAGTACATTGAAAATCATAGCTTTAATGCATCATTTCTGCTCAGCTACACCTTCAAGCATATCATTACACTCTACTACTGACAACATGCTAACATTGCTATACTGCTATAAAGTCACTCTGTGCATCAGCACCATGGTAGCCTGTTCCTGCATCGATGTTACAGATGACAGGAGGTGGCACAGGTTTCATCATATGCACAGGGTGTGTTGTTGGTTTGCCAGAGGCCTACAGTGAGCCATCCAATCGACATGTATGTGTGTGTGTGTGTGTGTGTGTGTGTGTGTGTGTGTGTGTGTGTGTGTGTGTGTGTGTGTGTGAGGGGCAAGAGCACTGCTATGGGCCAGTGTTGATGTAATGTGTTTGGGTATGTGTTATCCCTAGGTGTCTGGTTTATATGTGTGTGTGTCTGTATGCACACAGTTCCACCATATAGCTGCCATATACGGGCATTTGTGGGACAGCCACAGACTGTACCTGCCAGGCATTATAGAACACCATTTCTGGCAACGGATATGGTACCTGTGCCTGGCAGGGGTGCTACTGACACTATCAGGTACTAAGCCAGACTGGGTACTATCCCCAGAGGTAGATGGATGTACACTGGACCCAGGTCCTTGCTGGGACTGTCCAGAACCACATGCACGTGGTCTTCTAGGATGTTCTATGGACAGCCCACCCCCAACATTGCTGGGGCTGGTACTGGCACTATGGGAGCGGCTGTGACTTGATGGACATCCGCAGCAACTGCCAGCTGCTGATGTTGCTGGCATACGTCCACGTTGACAACTCAACCATCCCGCACTGTCCTGACACATGGACATGACATTGCGGAGGACATCTAATGTCTCTCCCCAATGTCTATTAGTGACCTCAGTGTAATTACGGATGGCACCTGCTAGGTCACAGATACTGTCAATGACAGCGGTGCCCTTAGTCCCTGTCTGGTGTACCATTCCATATGTGCCTGTACCTCCATGACAGCCTGGAACATGCGTGAGGTTGTAAGATCTGTGGCACATCTGCCAGTGGCATGATGAGCAGCAGTGCTCCGACGAGAACCCCTGTACATCTGCCTATGTGGTACCCTTCCAGACATCTGGGTATGGCTGCTGTATCAGGATGTATGTGCCATGGATACTACATTGTCCTGGCCAATGCCGACTGTAAGCTGTCCCTCAGCTAAGGGCATTGGTGATGGATGTATTGGCAGTATGATTGTGTGCATGGATGGGGTGGACACTTGTGTACTGTCGATTGGTGGCCCAACGACAGACCCTGGCAAACATGCCTGTGCCTCAACACACCTATCATCAGTATCACTATTTTGCTCAGTGACATCAGTTTCCCTGCTGCAGTGAACCAGCCCAAAGTCAGCACCTGTGAGAGTAAGACAGGAAACACACTTTACGACCTGTACATGATGTCGGCACACATGCATACATGCACACATGAACACATGCACACATGCACACTTTAATACATGAACACATGAGCACGTGCATACATGCACACATGAACACATGAACACATGCACACATGAACATATGCACACATGCACACATGAACACATGAACACATGCACACATGCACACAAATGCACTCCTCACTAAAATAGACACACACACACACACACACACACACACACACACACACACACACACACACACACCACCAGCAATCCAGAACATACTCAATAGTGGGTGATGGTGGGGTGCAGTATCACAAGGCAAACAATTATATCACATGTGTTACCATGCAGGACGTGTGTTTCCCAACAGCATGCAGTGTGGGTGTTGACAGCCCTTGCCAATAACACTATACATGTCTTTGATGCATGTGTGTTGTTGTTCAGTGATTGGCCTCACCCTGGAACACACTGTGTACATGGACACGACATTGCTGTGCAAGTATTAAAAGCTCTGCAATGTCCTGTGCACCATCTCTCACAGGTATACATACTATGGCTGGATGTGTATCTGTGTGTCACATAGACATTCATTTCTGATTAGATCGTCTGTGTCTTTAGCAGATAATTGTGGACACAGGTTTAGCACATGCATGCTATGTATACACACAGGATGAGTGGTGCATGTATACCTGATGTAATACCATTGCTCAACATAGTCATTGTACAGTGGTTACGGTGAGTGTAGGACATATTGTGGACATGCCAGTGCCAGACATGACATGGCATGCTACAACACAACTGCAACATTAAACATCACACAGACACATTGTATGTCATGTGACCTATACACTCAATAGCATTACAAGACATAAATGTGTCACTTTGTACACATGGTGATTGCTATGCATATTGTATATAGGTGCCTATGTTTGCACACACACAACAATGAGGTGCATAGCAGGTAATGCTATGTGTAGTACTGTGGTCACTGTAACTGGATGGGGTGTACTACCATGAGCCATCATCATGCAGCATCACGTGGTCACTCAAGGCTACTAATGTGTGCCAGACTGGCACATACCATACTGTACCGGAACTGCAGTACCATGGCTATATTCACCACTTCACAGACAGTTGTTACATGGGTTTGTAAGGTGCACAATAGGGGGCATTGCCTAACATGAATGTGTTATGTGTTGAAGAGTGTTGCACAGCCATATGTGAAGCATCTACCTCTCAGGTATATTATTTGTGCTGTGTGAATGATGTTTTGGATACTGTAGTGTGACCTTACAGTGGGTGCCTGAATATGCCATGTGTAGCATGTTAATGTGTACTGTGTATGACAAAGTTGTGTATGTTGTGTGCATGTGTATCGACTCTGCCTATCCAATGTCCACTACAGTGTTGCCACAACTGTGTGGGATGATCTGTGTATTGTATGTGTTTTAGGCAGCTACCCACATTACTGGGATGTGCATAGTCTCACAGCAAACATGCACAGCATGCATTATGCGTAGGTGTGTTACGTGTACATGGCCTACACCTCACCTATGATGTGCACATTTAATCAGCAATATTAAAGGTAGAACACACTCACCAGCATGAGTCTGATGCCTTGCTGTCACACCAGAGTGACCTACAAGGATATGATACACTTTGTCAGTGGCAACAACTGTGGCATTGCAACTGTGTGTTTGCAATCTTACAGTAGTACAACAGTTGACAGTCACAGGCCTACATTATATTCCTAATTATTAGTATTGCGCAACACTAGGCACCACATCGTCAAACTACACAGTACAAATCTCACATAAGCATGCTCTACCAATAGAGGTAACAGTAGTCTACAGCTATGCCATGTTACCTGCATGCTCCATGTCAACTTTCTGGGTGGCACAGGCCTCCATGATGACACATGTTACTTGTTGTGGTTGTTGTTGGCCAGGAGCCACCTGGCTAAGGAGCAGCTCCTTCACTCTGGTGAGGGGGAAATGGATGACTACCCCCCACCTGTGGCAAGATATTGTCTGCGGATATCAGAAGCATGCTGCCAGACATGTCTAATTAAATCACTGCAGTGATGGCATACCTGCTCATATGTCCAGTTATGCATGCCTATGTCATTTACCCTATGGACAAGCTCTTGCCACAGCGCAGTCTGCTCATGCTGGTCCTGGCTGGTTCTGGAGAACAGCAGGGCATAGTGCTGCACCAGGCTCGCTGTGATCTGTTCTTCCTCTGCCGTGCTATAGGTGGGATTATGATGGTGGGACATGACCCTGGAAGGCAATGAAACAATATGTGTGAGCAAGTCATGTGGCACACGTAACATTCTGAAGTACAGATATCAATTAACTGCCATATATAGCAACCTATTGGCTGTCAGAAGATACACACTTGCAATACCACATATCAGTTCTCAACCCATAACTGCCTGACAGTGCCTGGCACACTCTATATAACAGACCATGTTTTGCACAGCAACAAAGTTAAACCAGTATGTAAGACTATACAACAGTACATAGCACACTGTATGCGACACAATGCACCTCCTAGCCACAGGAGGTATATATCATGCTAATGCATCATGAAATATGTAATCCATTGCAATGATTGTCAGGTCCAGTGACAGTATTATCAATATACCACACTAGTTGTTGATGGCAGACCCCTGCATAGCATATGTGCACATTCGTTAATATAGTTGGCATACTGCTGTAGTAGACTATACATGTTGCTAGATACGCAGTTATATCCTGTAACACACATATGACTGAGGCCATGGTACAGGCATACCCACACACACACATCAGACATACATACCAGACACAAAGGTATGGCAACCCAGGTGACCTTTACCTGTGTACCTTACAGTACTGTGTGTCAGTAGTTACGAGACCTTATGCCTGAGGTATGTAATCTGTGAGGACTACAGGGAACACACAAAACAGTGGTTCCAATAAATGTGGAAGTACACCATATTGTGCTGTTTAGGCATACAGCTTCAGGTAGTACTACACTTCATACAGGAGTTGGATTCACCAGCAGTAACACTTAATAAGCATACATGTACTGCTTTAGCCTACAATGGACCATCCCAGTCGACAACAACGGACTACGTCAGACTGTATGGCATACTGCTTTTTCTGCCTAGCAATTGCATACACATCTTTTGCTGGGATCACAGCTAGGACACATAATACCATGACAGAAACAGTTTCCCACTAAGCTATCACACATATACCGAACTCTGACACATTCACCAACACATTCACCATCACACTCAGTCAACCTCAAATAGCAATTATTGCAACAGGTGCATGTGGGTGTGTATAACTTCATAGGTAGGTAAGAGGCTATTGGCCCTAGGGCTATAGAAGTCTAGCCATATGCTACGCTGGCCTTTGGCACACAGGTAATTACATTTCATATGGCCCTGTCAAGCAGAGACACAGTGGTGATTGCCTGGGTGTATTCACTATCTCCCATACAATTTTCAGGATTATTTCTGATGACTGCTTATTAGGAGCTTTGTTTGCTATGGATAGTTGGTTTGTTCCAGAGTATGGGATGCCTCTGAGATAGGAACCTATCCCTCCAGCATGTGCTGTTTATTGTGGTCAAAAGGTTTGGGTCCTTAGAACATGTAGCTCGTAGAGATTGTGATCTGTTTATGTGGAGCATGTCCAACAGCTCTGGGTTTGACATAGCTTAGTATGTTAGGCAGAGGTCACCCTTGGGTAGGCGGTATGCGACACAGTCTAGTTGTGGGTTTGTGAGATGGTCTGCATAGGGCATCTGTTTGAGGCCGGTATTACTCTTTGTGAGGTATGTCTGTGTCATTTCCAGTTGCTGTAGATGTCTTGTGAGGTACATACCACATGTGGCATTGTAGTCAATAATGGGCTTTATGTGTGATGAGTAGAGGGAAACACTGACCTATATTTCCCTGGATGACACACCTTTTGTGATAACGTGTACCACGTAGACAGATGACATGACTAGTGTGGCACTGTGATCATCAGAGGGGAGACTACTGCCCACCTGTGTTCCATGGCCTCTTATCACACCTTCGGGGTTAAGTAGACTACCACCTATGTGGTAGTTA
This sequence comes from Protopterus annectens, assembly GCF_019279795.1. NCBI lineage: Eukaryota > Metazoa > Chordata > Ceratodontiformes > Protopteridae > Protopterus > Protopterus annectens. The sequence continues at coordinate 908,619,464 of NC_056734.1, forward strand.
ATGGGTACAGAGATTTGGCAGGAAGGGATGCCAATGCAGTGTCAACATTGAGCGTGAGTCCATGGCATTGTCACCAGGCATCTGTTGCAGTAAATATGACCCTGTCTTTCTCTCTCTCTCTCTCTCTCTATATATATATATATATATATATATATATATATATCTAGAGAGAGAGATATACACACACATACATATAAACATACATTGGTGTACATATAGAGATACATATAGGCACATATACAGTCCACCTTTCATGGTGGGGATATCAATTATGCAAAGGTTGTGAGGAATACAGTTATGTCATAATATTGCACAGTGCTGTGCGGAATGCATTGAAGGTGTTCTCAGCCCACATAGCTTTAGCAGGCCTCACTGGCTGCAACACTGCAGACCTGACAAATCATACCCACAACATTTAACCACCACATGTCATATACCAGCACTGTATGCTGTCTTGTTTGCCACACACTATAACCAACATAGAAATATGCACATAACAATCTTTAACAACATATATATGTCCACCCTTCACAAACAGTTGCAGTATGTCCCTTGCTCTATGCACATGCACAGATGCTAATATATCTGACACAGACAGATCTCTCTGTATGTGTGTGCCATACACACACAAGGTGCACACTGTTGTAAGTTTGTGTACCTCATGGTTCACCTGTTGGGCCTTGTTGCAACATGAAAAGGTGTCACATGTGAGTACGCAGTAATATTAGAGGGTGTATATATAGCTGCAAATGCTAGGTTAGCATACTAGCCTGGTACAGCTGTTGCCAATACTAAGCTACACGTTAATATGGCTATCATGCATTTGTTTCTCTGTCACATCCATGTTTACATAACCATATGGGCTACTCCCCCAAACAGACATTGTACACACTACTGTACAGAACACAGATAACATGGATCAGATGTTTGACATTTAATGCTGAACTACATATGTCACAGTCACATCCCACTGCACACAGCTACACACTCATTTCTCCATGCCAGTAGTTATGCAAGGCATCTGTGCATTGATACGTACTGCTGCCACATATGGATGATTCAAACTATGTAGAGTACTCTTCATAAACATCTACTACATGCCAGTAAATACATAGCTGTTACATACCTTTCCTTTGTATGTGTTCGTATTTGTTGTTGTATATCTTCAATTAATTTTCAAGGTATATTTGTTTTTCAATATACTTTTTCTTTTCAATGTATTATTTAATTTTTAATATATTACTTTTTTCAATATATTTTTTATTTCAATATATATTTTTTCAATATATTTTTTATTTCAATATATATATTTAAATATATTTTTTCAATATATATTTTTTTAATATATATATTGTTTTCAATATAATTTTTTGATTTTCAGTATATTATTTTGTTTTCAATATATTCTTTTATCTTTTTTTTCAATATATTACTTTTTCTTTAAATATATTTCCTTTGGATCTTTCTTCTTTATTTCTGCTGCAGCTGTTGTCTGCCTCTGTGTGTCTCTCTCTTTCTCTCTCTCTCTCTCCCGCCATACCTACAATGAAATGATTGCATGTGCGGACAGAAAGTACAGACTGCTTTTATAGGTATATGCACATGTGCATGTGATGGCCTCTGTACCAATTGGTGGCCACCATTTGGCAATTGCATGCAGCCTGCTGTGTGGTACTTGCAGTACTCACTGTCATAGAAACCCAGTGCTATAAATTGCTAAGTCAGGTAGGCATAGCCCTTTCAGATTTCCAAAGTGGGGACCGTGCTCATTTGCTGTGAACACCGTTGTGTAAGTCAGAAGGTTGGTATACTTCTAACTGTTGCTAGGGGTGTAGCCAGTGATTTGAATGTTGTACTCACACCTGAATGTTGCCACTTCCCGTACACAGTTGACAGTGTAGAATTGTACTCATCCCTACAAATGCTAACACAAGTTACATGGGAGTATGTAGTTTATTTTCTACTTATGCAATTAGCTGCCATACATACGTAGTTATTGAGATGTTTTCATTTGGCACATGAACTGTTTGGGAACTGCTATACTGTAGATATTAATGTACTCTCTTCTGCACAGTTTGTGCTTTTTATTTTGTTGACATTATCACAGAATGCTCATGAAAACTGTACAATTCCAGTACTGATTATGCCTACCTACATCCTTGCTGGACCCTGAACACACAGGTGTTTTGTAGGTTTGGGTGGGGATTGTCCTGCTATGATACTGTGTGGGGGTTGTAAAGTGCTGCTGTAACATTATTTACTGCTAGAATGGTTGGTTCTGTTATCACAGTCATGTAATGCAATTCCACAACAACTGCTGGTAAAGCTCCACAGAACACAACAACTTGCTATATATCTACTGTGGCTTAGTGGTACTTCATGCAGTTTAGTGTGTCCAAGGTCCGGGGTTCGAGACTGACAGTGGTGTTTTATTTTGCTGCTGAGCAAAACAAGGGCTCTCACATGCAGGTTGACCAAGGCACTTTTAAGCAGTTGTAAGCGGGTTTGCATGGGTTTGCGTGATGCTTAGCAATACTTAGCTAAGCGCACACATGCGCACACTCGCACAAACCCGCTAACAACTGCTTAAAAGTGCTTACTCTCACTAACCCCCGCACTAATTTCTTTGAAAGAAAAGAAAATTGTGAGATAGGAAAGTGGTGAAAAAGGGGCACAAAGAGGGTAAGACAGAAGGGAAAACAGCTAGGGATGTGCAGGACGGGTGAAGGGAAGGTCCATAGCTGCCCATTGCTTTAACAGTAACAGCTGTGCATATACTAGGGATTTGGAGAGAATTTTGAAACCTTCAACCCCTGAGAGAGGGGTGAGGACAACAAAGTATGTTGCACTGCCAATTAAATTTCAGTTTATGTGTCCAGCGGACATGTGTGCAAAATGGGCAGCTATGTATGGGGTGTAATTTTTTTGTGGGAGCAGATTGCCCATTTTTTTCAGGTGAGAGTGGAATGTGGGCTAGGGGAAGTAGGTATATTTGGGGAGGTAGGTTGGGGAGGTACACAGACAAGACAAACAAGATGCATACAGGGGCGGAATATGACACATGTGGTGGGTGAACACCATTGACGGGGAAGGATTTTGGAAATCACAAGCCCATGAGCCCACAGATGGCAACAGTGGAACTGAAATCTCCACCCATGGGCAGTCACCACTGCACCTTCACAGCCCAGAGGGTGGCTGTGCTGGGGGCTGCATAGGAGGGGCAGGCTCACCCATGAGTCACGCCACACTCGCCTCGAGCTGTCGTAGAGGATCAGTGACTAAACGCTGGATCTCCCTACGCACCGCAGCCTGGACCATTTGGAGGGTGATAGGTGGCCCTCCTTTGGCCACGCTTGCATGGGGGGATGAGCCCCATCCCCTGCAGTGCTTCCACCTGAAGGTGGCACAGAGCCAACAGAGGAGGAGGTCTCGGGCTGGGCAACAGACCTGCTGGTGCCAGGTGCCATCGCCAGCTGAGGTGGGACAGGTGGGTCCGCTGGGACCGGCCTTCCCATATGTTCTATGTTTAGTAGGATTTAATGACAATATGGATTGTTAACAGCCAACAGCATTCCAAATTAGTTGTAACAGCATGCAGTAATATTCCAATTAACCCAACAAACCAGAGTTCCAACAGTTGAACAGCAAGCACAACACATGCATATATAGAACAACAGTGGACATTCCAATAGCATGCAGGACTGATTGGTAGCAACGGGCCACCAAGATTGTGATGTTTGAACAGGGCACATGCATCAAAGTAAATGCAGATATTTATAAAACAATAGGACATATGTCCCAACAAATGTTTTGAGATTAGACATACCCATTGAGGTGTGGCATTGCATTGTTTATGCACATACAGTAGGGTGTAAAAAGATACCTCCATTAACATCTTATATGTACTTATAGTTTACACTACATTACTATTGACTGCAGGTGTATATCCCCTACATGTATTATTAAACTAGGCAATGTGCATTAAGTTGTGTAATGGGTTTGGCTAGTTCCTTATATACCTGACCTGTATCTGACATACAAACTGTCCAGGATGCAGATGTTACTGCTACGTATTTATATATTTTATTTATATTTATGTATCTACATATCTGGATGTGTTCAGGTGACATTATCAGTTACATTTCTACAGCCCCTTACATTTCTAGCAGCACACTGACATTTCTGGGGAGCACATTAACAAGCTACTCGTGTGCCAGATTTAACTATGCATGACAGCAATTAACCAACAGTTGAGGACTGTATATATGCTTCACAGCTACTGGCACTCCCTTCATCCACTTTATATGGTCCTGGCCAAGTGTGGGTTGACAGCGCTTAATACAACAGTACTATTTATATAATGCAAGAGTACAGCAACATTTTGAAGTAAGTGACACAGACACACTCCAGGAATTATACCTTTATTAATTACATTACACACTTTTCTAGAGGCTCTCTCATTTATTTGATATTACAGTGCATGCAGAGGACTTATTCAAGATGTATTATACCTTTATTAATGGGTTACAACATTAATTTTCAATCTCTCTCACTTATTTTATATAACAATACATGCAGAATAATTACTAACCTGCCTGGTGGCGCAGCCTTAGCAGCCTATCTGCATAGGCTTGCTGATTCACAGCAGGGACACCTGCAGCTGTGATGTAAATAAAGGGATATTGAGACATACCTGTCCATTAAATAGACTACAATATCAATTCTTACATACTCCATTCCATGGCTACCTACTCAGTAGTGGGGCATTTTCATTTCCATGGGCCTCCTGTATCCATTGGTTCAGTTGGTCCTGCTTCCGTCTTTTCAGGTTTGCATGGTGGTGTCTGACCTGCTCACCGGTCCGAGGGACACCTGTAGCACTGGTTATATCATGTGCTAGATGGTTCCAGGCTTCTGCTTTGTACTCAGTGCCGTGGAACTGGCCCTGCAGGAGTCTTGCATCATGCTGATGGACGAGGAGCCAAACCATCAGTTTTGACTCCTTAATGCCCCACCGTTGCACTTGAAAATGAGAGCCCTCTCCAGCAGTGGCCATTCTGACTGCAGATGGGAGCTACAACCAGTTATGGCAATTATTTCCACCTATGGAGCTTAAATATGCCTCATTTCCCGCATTTATTTGTGATTGGCCGGTTTTGAAAATTCTCAGCTGAGTGCACACCTGCTTAGCACTGAGTAAACTTTCATTAATATGTATATGTATGTTGACATTGCATGAACAGCAAAAGCTGCCATGGCTTAGTGGTTCAATACTGTGATTATGGTGCACAGTATCCCGGGTTCAAGGCCTGTCACTGCTTTTTATTTT
>NC_056734.1:908625292-908641227 GCF_019279795.1 Protopterus annectens
CCCCCTGGGGGTGTTTTTTGAGTGGGGGCCCCTGGGGGCTGGGTTGGTGGCCCACCACCTGTTCCACCTTGTTCTCTGGCAACAGTGCGGTGTACGCTGTTTCGCGCCATATTAGGTCCATGTAGTGTCGGCGTATCTGCTGGTAAAGTGCGGTTGTTGCCACCCGTCATTCACCTCCTCGCGCCATCCTGCCCACAGGTCATCCTGCTGCTCTCTTGCTGTGGAACATGGCTGGCTGAATAGCAGGTGTAGTTGTCATGGAGCAATGGTATGATTCGTCATCCTCCTGGCGGCTGAGAGGCTGGCGGCCGTGAGCAGGCATTATCTGAACATGTGGTGACAGGTCACATTTACATTGATAACCTTTGGCATGCCGCTGGACATACATTGTTATGACATCATACGACATCTGCACAGTAATCTCTGCATGATGCATCATGACACTGACACAGCTGACGATAGTTAAGGCTGCTAAATCACACCGTTGAAACAGCGGGTATCATATCATATCTGTGTGTCATCGCTCATCACACTGTACACACAATTCATGTAGATGGTAACCTGCTGTGGACATGTGTACCTGCCTGCACCTGTGTTCATACCATGTTGGCATGTGTCCCGATGTGCGCACAGTTCTACTGTTCACCTGGATGCTGTGTATATGTCACTGGAGGCATCACAGATGCAGCTGCATTATGGACATCAGCGGTGTGGCACTGCACACATACACATTGGACACCTGTACATGCATGTGTTGCATGCCATGTACATCTACACAGCACTGTACAGGTGTTGGGCAACCTGCCACGGCTCACCTGTATTGCACATGTGATACATGGGACATTGTGTAAATCATGCTGACATTAGCGGGGATGGTCATACATAGCATGTGCATGCGCACATTGTACATGCTAACACGGCAGCACCTGTGACACCATTGGCAAGGTAAGCATCGGTGCGCTATTACTGCTCTGGACAGTTGATAGTGCAAGTGTACATTTGGCCATCGCACCATGTACAACTGTGATGGCACGTGCAGCCTTGCTGGACAGGGCTGCGTGGTATGGCAGGGGTATGTCACGCATACATGGCACAGGGATGGCTGTCCCCACCTGGGGGATACTACACAGGCCCGTGGGAGGGTGGCTGTCCATTCCATATGTCACAAGGCGGTTGCTGTGTGTATTACTGGACGTCTACATGTCTATCATCGTAAGGGTATTGTGACAATAGCCTTCTGCAAGGTAGTCAGCATGCTGCTTGGTGGGGGGTGTGTATGGTGCATGCTCGGTATCGCACATCCATGCATACACATTTACCCCTGACAGGTACTAATGTGCTGTGATATTGCTTCAATTGCTGGCTGTCAATGCGTGCCCATTAATGATATCCCATGCACATGGATGGTACCCTGGCTCCGACATGGGTACCACATATGTCTACATCCAGTGCCTGCTGCCACTTACAAATGTAAGCGGGTGCACCACACAGCACCATCCCTACCACAGGGACCGTGGTGTTGGGCAGAGCATAGTGTATCCATTTATGGGGACAGGGATGTTCGCAAACGGCGGGGGCACTGATGGTATCATCCATCCTGGACCATACACGTTATGACGCATTTCACCCTACCACACCTCCCAGCCCATTCCAGTATGTTCGGTATCGCAACACTGACACAGTAATACTGCTAGGCCAGGGACATTCCCCAGCCCATTACATACACAGATGCATGAACATCTGTCTGTGGCATAATGTGCTACAATGACGGTGGGGGTTCAACACATACCGCGGTTTGACTGTGGCTGGTACGGTGATGTTCTGTGCTTACATGTCTACACACAGTAACCCCTGTTCTACTGTAGCCAGCAGTGCGATGTGCTGCACAGCCTGCACATGTCAATGCTGCACATTGTGTTGGTGTCTGTCTGTCAACAGGCCAGTGGTGGAACACGCATGGGTATTAGTGTGATCAATATGCATGCCGCCCTGTAACAGCTGTACTGCTAACATCTCAGGTGCTAATGTGTCATGGACATGCACACCTTACCCTGGACAGGTGGTATTGATGGGTTTCCACCGCACTCCATCACCTCTTGTGGGTTGCTATTATCCAACACCCTATTTGTATTGTATGTTCAGGCTATGCACCTCTGTGTGGGACATGCGTGGGCATGCACGCGCTAGCCTGCGTACCTTTGCACCCATTGCACAACATGTCACACAGGTACACTGGCAGCCATAGACTTCACTACAGCTTGATGATGGTACGACAGGTGTTGTACACATGTAACACATTATCCTGTGGGACATGGTCGTGCGTATGTACAGGCATGTCCCGACAGTCACGCACTAATTGCTACCCCTATATGACGGATATGCAGTACATGTGGTGGTACAGCAACTGTCACATGTGCTACATGCAATGCCCCCTAACAACATGGAGCCGGTACTGCCTGTGGGGGATGTGCTGCCTGCATCCATGCTTTATTGCCCATAGCTGACAGTTGTACGCCGTCATAAATACGCAACATAATCTCCTTTTGTGTGTTCTCATGGGTGCATGTTCAACACTGGCTCCGCATTGTTTGAATCTGTCACACAGTCATTGTTGTACCATGGTTTACATGCCAGCCATGGCTTACTATATGCAAGGATTCGCATGTAATTCATTGGGATACCATCATTATACATTAGAACGAGCGTATTCCAGCCATCACATAGCCTTCCTAGATGACACTCCCAGCCAGCCAGTAGTAGGTGTTCCATCTGCACATTGAAGTCACACAGTACGAGGAGTAAGTGGCTAATACCCATTCTGGGACAGGGTGCTGACAGCTGTGGATGGGTGTGATGCTGTCGACAACCATAACTGCACCTGATGGTCACATCTGGATGGGGTAAACATTCACAACACACACTTACCTTCAATGTAGTAACACATCATCCACAACAATGGACATTCGCCAGAACAATGTTATTGCAGTATGTCTGTATGACCACTGTAGGCACCACTGGTGGCCCCCAGCATGGCAGCCAACAGCACCAGTGTATATCCCACGGAACCATGGGTTACACCATTCACAACACACCTGTCTCGGATGACCCTGTTGTGGATCACAGTGCAGTTCCACACATCATGTTACACTAGGCATCATGCACTGATATGTTGTGGACATGTGAACAGCTGTGCAACTCAACATATGCACACGACACATCACCTGGTGCAATATATCTCTCATACAATGTGTTATTGTGGATCTGCCCTGAGCATGGCATTACACAGGCTACATGTACTGGGACATGTGATGGCTCACCGGTGTCATCACCCTCTGGGTGTGTGTCTAGCCAAGTGTACAGTAGGCAGTGGTCTGAACACAGGGACACTGTACATTGACCTACTGTGTCACTGCAACTGTTGCCTATGCTCATACTGTAATTATACAGGCATGTGGTATCTGACCGCTATGACAGTCCTGGTCGACCACACTGCTGTGGCACACATGACCTGCAGCCATCTGCCTGGGGTGTGGAGCACACATGTACATCTTCACATGCTATACTGCCTCTGGGGTGGTGTCACATAACTGTCTCCGGCAGGTCTGTAACAGGCAGGCACGGCATGAGGTCATGTGGGACAATGCTTGCATCTTCCACTGTGATGCACACAAGCAAGGCACACACACTATTGCACCACTCACATTTCTCTGCAGTGACTGGGACCTGCCTCCATGCTCTGTGCAGCATGCCTGCGAGTACGGATTGTACACGGATCCTACCTCCCAGGCACATACCTGGACTGCAACACCCACAGGTGAGGGGATCACACATCACACAGTGTTTTGCACACATCCTGGATAGTTGCCTAACACAATGCATCATAGGTGCTCAATGTGCGGATACCCATGTTTGTGACCGCTAGACACATTGTAACACGCAACAGAGTTGACATTGTACATGAGGTTATGCTGTCTGTGTTGTTATACTGTACATTGGGCCTCAGACAGCTGATACTGCCATGTGCTGACAGCAACCCACACTTCCCTAGAATAGACACCCATGTACCTACACATGCTTGAGGCATGCACTCTGCCCAGCTGGCTGACACATTACACAACACATACCGTACCTACACTACCCTCAGCATGCACAATACCTCCATGTGTCTGGTGTGTTGCACCTGGGGTTATCCCCCCTTTGGTGGATGAACACATATGCTTCACGGCCCTGCTAGCCACACCCTGGAAACACACCCATCGCAGCATACACGGAACATGTGTACTACAGCCAGTACTACTGACGTCTGCTGACAGCAGTTGTTAATGGCATGACATCCCGGCAGATGGACAGTGTACATACATATGCTGACACATACCACAGTGCGCTTCCGTAGCATGTACACAATGGTAAAGACCATGCTATTCCACACAGAGACATGGTGGTACTGACCTGTTCACAGACGCCACGGTGGTGGTCATGTTCCATGCACATATGATGTACTGGTTACATGTGCAGGCTGTTGCACGGTGGTGTATATTCACATGTGTGGGGTGCATCACTTGTCAGCCATGGTGGGCCCTCGAGGTCCATCACATGCTCCAAGGCTAGCTACCTAAACATGACTGCCGCACATTGCAGTGTGGGGCCTCAGGCAGTGTGGTATGTCTGTATTGTTTGGCTACATCCACATTCATGTCACATACAATAGTCACCCAGGCATTGCAGACCGAGATAATGTTGGCAACGTGCCAGGCGATGGTGTACTTACCAACAATACAAACTCTCACTCACTACAGGGTCGCAATCCATACATGGACATCATAGTGTCCCTGTGGACACATACATGGTACTGACATGCACACGTTATGTCCTGGGACACTGGCCCGATGTCACCTTCCGATGTCCCTGGCTGTTATGTCCCACCAACCTGTTTGGTATGTGTCTCCGCACCAGCCCGCTATATTCACTGCTAGCCTGTTGTCGGTCATTGTGTACCCTGACCGCGGCGCGCGCATCTCGCACTACCCATGGGTGGCACTGCGTTGCACGTGTGGGACTGCAGTCATACACCCATGACTGGACCGTTCTGAATGGCACTGGGGCACATCCTCACGAACCTGCTTCTTGCACACATTGATGGCCTCCATGCCTTTCCTGGCACCCTTGTTGGGCTTGTGTGTGCCACAGCATGCCACATACACATGCTGGCCACCTGTCGTACCGTTGCATGGGTGGTTGGGGTGGTACAGAGGCCAACACATCAGACGTTGTCCTCACATTGCCCTTCAGCACCATTCCACGTTCTGGTATTGGCAACGTACACATCCACCTGCTCATCATACCCTGTGTCTCAGGATGTTATGCTATATGACTCGTGGACAGGACACAAAGTGGTGCAAGCATATCATAGTACCTACTACATGTCAGGTACATATGGCATTACACAGTCCTCAGTCATGGGGCCCCTCATGTTCACTATTTGCTTACATACACAACATGCTGTCACAGAGTACTGTCCATGCCTAGATATCCCACGCCTACATACCTGGTGCCATTATTGCTCCACCAGCTCATACCGATACTGACCATACGGGTGTCAGTGTGGCGGATACATCATGTGGGTGTCATGGCATCAGGATGCATGACACATGGTGCATGCACATCACCTTTGCATAGCAACATTCACCCACTGACTATCACATGGATACTGGCCCCGTACATACATATCACATTGTACATGGTTGCTGTACACACATATGCCCCACACGGTCCTGTGGTTACCGTATTCCACTGTGGCATGGATACACTTCTGCAGGGCCACACCTATCTGTACTGTGTGTGATGCTGGTACATAGGTAGCCATTGTACCTGTGGCATACACACATCTACACACGGTCAAGGGTACAATACCACATTTATGGTGTACCTTCCACAATGGCTACAACTTTACATGGCACAGCATTGTCATGTCACGATGTGTACCAGGCTTGGACGGTTTACATATGCGGCTGACAGACGGAAAACACATCTGTACACATCTGCATACCAAATACGCAGGGGTGTCTTCTGCTCTGACACGGACTGTGTCCTCCACATTACTGATGCATATACTCCTCATACATGACAATTGCGGTGGGCAGTGTGAACGGACTGCTCATGGATATGTGCACACATGCCACACTGCATGGGCTGGACTTCTGTGTTACTTCTGCAGACACAACACACACCATGCTGTGGAACATAGGTCCTGTGCACATCCCACAGGGACACACAGTGGCACTGTTCATGTGATACCTCCCTTGCTGTTTGGGTGACACATAGTCATGGTACCACCACAGCAGCAGTACTGTGTAGACATGCAGTTGACACCCACCTCTGCTGTTCACAGGACACTACCATGGGGAGGTGACACTACTGTGTACACTGCACATGTGTTTACATGGACCTGCCAGACTTCATTGTTGCCCACGGTGCACCTGCTACAGATCCTTTGGGCATGGTTACTTGGTGTCCCTTCCATTTTGGATGGCTATGATGCTACTACTCTGTCCCATACCTACAGGCCATATGTATCCTGTTATTGTACATACCAATAGGCGATACCTCTGTTATGCATGATATGCCTGTGATACTGTGTATAATGTCTGTCATATCCACCCTGACAGCTTTACATTACACATAGTTGACATAGTATCCCCTACTGCAAGGCATACGTGCACGTCGGCCGCACATTACGTATGACATAGACGGTATATGCCCATACACATGTGTGCTGTGACAGTATACATACATGTCCTATCCCCTGCTATGGCACTGCCTTGTTGGACATCCACTGCCAGCATCGGCGTGTGGTCTGGCATTGTTCTCTCTAATGCCCCCCTGTGGCAGCCCTTGTGGTGTCTCGGCTGTGTACATGATGTCCCACTGCTGTGCACACAGTGTCCACAGTTGTTGGTATGCTCAGCAGGATAGCACTACATAACCACCTTTCACCACTCTGCATTATGGACAAGTGTCATTACTTACAAACACCATTCCCATACAGTACAGCTTCGTCATACACATCATGCGTTACACACCCGTACATATCGTGTGTTCTACATACCTTGTCGGTGTTTCGTTCCGTGTTTCGTTCCATGTATTGGTTTTCCTTTTTATTTCTCTTTCGGTTGTACACTGCTGGTTCGGTATGAGCATACGGTTTGAATATCTTGGGAGTCATCCTTATATCCGTCGATACTTGCAACATGTGGGTTCATCCCACCAATTGCTGTTCCTCAGTGAGTAATTGTGTGCATATCACCTGTGCATCTACTCCATTCGGACATTACGCGTCATAACTGGGGTATGGTTGGATTCCTCACCTGGGCGTTGGCTATTTGCCCTACCTTCGTGGAGATGGTCTGTATTGTGTTATGTTATGTGTAACTGCAGCCGCTATGTGTGGCGACAGGTACATTTCGCAGTGATGTTAGCCGTGGATTGTGTGTGTTGGGTATAGTATTTGGTTCGACATGTGGGTGTCCCTGTCCTGACTACGTCTGTTGATGGCGTTTTGCATTCAGATATGTAACATGGCTGTTGTATTCCTTTAAACAAAGCATGCAAGTATGCATCCGCCTTTGATTGTGTTTCCCACGCGAGATGTTGCGGTTATGCAGATGTCACTGACTGCCTGTATGTTTGTGCTGCTATTACGGTTTGTATCCCTTTAATATGTACGGTGGGGAATATCGGAGGTTGTAGGTGATGGATACGGGTTGTGGGCCTTGCATCTCTACATACATAGTATGGTTGTCTGTGTGCTCCATCCCTGCCTTTTAGAGTTGACAGTTAATTGTCTGTTGGTATGGGATCGTAGGTTGTGTTGTTGTCATGTGGTGTTGGTATCGCCTGCGTGTGTGTGCTTGATGCATATATTCCTCCGTCACATCTGCGGTATATCAGCGGTTGTTTGTACGTGACGACTATCCCTTGTCATTCTGTCCCAGATATTTACAGTCATTGTGGTTCTGTTGTTGGCATGGCCTGTTTGCCAGTGGTTGCCACCTATTCAGATGGGGATTGCTTGTTTGACACTTGTAGAACACACAGCGGTGTTTACTGGCGATCGGCCACGGTCAGTACTGGGGTAGCACATACGTATTTCCGCAGTACATACCTATTGCTGTGTGACTTTGCCGACGTATCATTTTGCAATTAGCATATCGGTGTCATACATACGGGCATGAGTAGTACATACGTCCTTTCCATTTCCTGTGGGGTATATTCCTGTGCTACATTCTGGGACATTGTCACTTTGTATCATTCTACGTCACCACATGCCTAGCCAGGGTGGGGCTCTCACTACTACTTTGGGACTACTGGTGTACATATGCCTGTGGCTAGTGTATCGTATGCCTACACATATTCTTCCACTCTGCCTCTAACATGGCACCAACATACACATATTATGGAGACACACACATTACACTCGCACAGCAACACACACGGCACCCTCACCGCACACATACACATACTACGGCACTCACGGGGACGGTTGCACACAGTACCTGCATGGGCCGCGACACCGGCGGCAGTGTCTACCTCTCCCCTCATATCATCATACTATTACCCGTGCATGTACTGTTACAGTACTATGGTCTGGCGATCTTTCCGCCTCGCGGTTATGCATTTCGGTATGTTGCCCGTTCCATGGTTGGCGGTATCCTCTTCTGTTAAACCTCCCGGATGCTCAGGTTGTCGTTTCACTATGTATACTATGTACAGATATCGCGTGTTACATCTCAGTCACCTTACATCCCTCTGATTCCCTGTCTTAACTGTAGTACTTATATGTATATGTGTACATATATTTCTATATATGTAATTATATCTATCTACATATATGTATATACACACATATATATATATGTTTATATGTATACACCTTGCGGCGAATGTGGCAGCATACAGCAACGCCGTCTGCTGTAGGACCCGCGTACTGTTCAGGTGTTGGCGTTATCCTCTTCTGTTAAACCTCCCGGATGCTCAGGTTGTCGTTTCACTATGTATACTATGTACAGATATTGCGTGTTACATCTCAGTCACCTTACATCCCTCTGATTCCCTGTCTTAACTGTAGTACTTATATGTATATGTGTACATATATTTCTATATATGTAATTATATCTATCTACATATATGTATATACACATATATATATGTTTATATGTATACACCTTGCGGCGAACGTGGCAGCATACAGCAACGTCGTCTGCTGTAGGACCCGCGTACTGTTCAGGTGTTGGCGTTCCATGCTCCACTGGCTGTTGGGTGTATAGTGTTTGGGGGCTGCCTATGTTGGAGTCACACATGGGGCCACCCATATGGTACACTTTACGGGTGGTCATGTTTGTGTGCCGTCCATTTCACTGTGTGTGCAGGTAGGGAGGTGTCAGTCCATGGGGCCTACGCTGTCAGAGTATGTGCTATACGTTCCCTCTTTGCCAGGGCATAGGCATATTGGGTACTCCTTCGTCTGCCTACTGGGGCTGGCACAGTGTGTTCATGGTCCTGAATCCTCTGTGCCTGGACTGGCCTTGGCAGTTGTGGTGGGCTTTGTGGCCCTACACCATTATGTCCCTGCAGCAGCTGCTTCTGCAGGATCATATTATGTAGCATGGCACATGCTATGAATATGTGGGCACATGTGCCTGGAGAGTACTGCAGGGCTCCACCGGATGTATCCAAGCACCGGAACCGTGATTTCAGCATCCCAAACACACGCTCTATGATTATTCTGGTTTGTGAGTGTGCCTCATTATGGTGTTCTTGCATGTGTGTGTGTGCATTTCTGATGGGAGTCATCATCCACAGCTCCAGTGCATAGCCAGCATCCCCCACAAGGTGGCCTTGTGGGATGTCCCCTGGCGAATACCTGGTACAGCTGAGGCATGCCAGATATGGGAGTCGGTAGCTTCGGGGCTGCCAGCACACACATCCATGATAATGCCCCTGAGCATTGCACACGACCTGGCAATTGATGGAGGGGAATCCCTTGCGGTTTATGTAGCGTCTACCCTGCTCCCCAGGTGGTAACTTGATTTGTATGTGCGTACAGTCTATCACACCCAGTACCTCCGGGTATTGTGCCACACGGTGGAAGTGGCGCATATTGCTAGCCAAATCCTCCTGAGATCTGGGGAAGTATATATGCTCATTGGCATGTGGTAACATGGCATCCAGAAACTGGTGTAGTACCCTGGATGCTGATGCCTGTGAGATGCCCATTATATCCCCAGTTGGCCTTTGAAAGGTACCTGTGGCCAGTATTCGCAAGCTTACACATACCTTTGTGTCCACTGGGATGGGCTCCCCTCTGTTGTTTCTTGTTCTCAGGCGTGGCCGGCACAGCTCCACTATTTGCTGTAACGTGTCCCTATCCACCCTGTAACGCTCGACTATATCCAGGTCTTGTAGCCCCTGGTAGGTTACCCTTGGTCTGAACACTCTCCTTCTCCTCTGAGGCCTACGGTAGTTGTCGGCACCCTCCTCCACAACACCGTCTGTCTCTAACACATGCTGATGGATCACGGCCACGGCAGCACCCAACATGTACATTTTAAAAGTTCCCCGTGTGTTTACACCTATGGTGCAGCGTTTGGGAATACATGGCTGTGTGTTGTGTGCATTCACACTTTATACTATTGTGCTGTGCACCCGGTGATGTCATAGGGTGTGTCTGTACGGCCATATCTGGGGATTATCTTCCGTGTTTTACCATTGGCACTGCAATGCTGTTGCCTTTGGTGTTGCATTACTCTTGCCTGCAATGGATTACCTTTCGACCTTCCCTTACTATTTCTGCATGTTGCACCTACTATTTCCTGGCATGCATCCTGCAGAGCCCTGTCATGTGTAGTTTCTGGGACATGGCATATTGTGCGTTTATTGTGTGCCGCCGTTGTGCTGCGTGTCTGCTTGGCTCTGCTGTGTCAGGTCTTCACTCTTTGCAATCTGCTACCTCCCCTACTTTCTTTGCATTCATATGCCTCCCCTATCCCGTTTTGCAGGTTTCTGCATGCAGAGTTGTCAGCTGCCGCCGATTGGCCTTCGTGGGTTGATTAGTGTTGATTGCTCATTATTACTCCAATTACACTTCTTCCGCATTTCCTCATATTCTCAACATCACCTTCCTGTTTCCGATGTTGTTTGCAGGGCAAGCATCACATGACTGGGTTAAGGGAACGTAGTCATCCTCGTGCACATGCTGTGCGCATTGTGTGCTCTCAGCTCAACTATTTCCCCACACGCCGGTCCTGCAGCTGTGATGTGCAATGTACAGCCCAGGTTTGCTGAGCTCCAATGTGCTTCCTGCTACAGTGGCACACCCTTCTGCAGGTGACATGTATTAACTCTGAGCCACTTCTCGGTGTATTACCGCTGCGCCGTTTGGTACAGCCTTATGCCGGTGGGGGTTTTGCGATTCAGTATTATCTGCCTCATTTGCATGGCATTGACTACTAATTCATAGTTACCACGCCAAACACTGCCGTGAGTCCTTGGCAACCCTTGCACCGTGGTTGTGGCTTTCCATGCATACCATGGTGTATTATGGCTGTGAAGCTGCTGTGTATTACGCTGCTGTTTTATAACATTGTCATATTATTTCATTGTTTTGCACCTTCCGCAAACATGTCCTGGGGTTCTGCTGTGAGTTTCTGTGGACATACCATTTATGTTATTATTTACATGTTGTGCATGTTTTCTTTTGACATTCTCTGTGTATTTCGCCATTGGCATATGGTAAAAGTGTGATACCTGAGGCTGACAGTCTTCCGTTACTCCTATGTTATGTTTGGGAAAATGAAAACCGTTTTTTTTTTGGTTTACATTGCCGTGGCCTTATGCTATGCCTGCGCCACTTCGTGGATCGCTATATGCCTTTATTTGCATGGTGCAACACTGCACATGGGGTGTTTAGCATACCTACGCCGGGGGCGGCGCAGATCCGGCACACGCCGGTAGTGCACGTGGAATTGGATTGTACCTGAATCGCTCGGCGGACATTTTTGGCATTGTGACGCCTACGCTATGCGTGCGCCTGGCGCAAGGTTCAAGAATCCCGGGGTAGGAGTATCCAAAAATATGATATGGTACTTAGATAAATCTCTTAACCAAAGTAAAAGTGTCTAATGTAAAGATAAATGAACAAGATATTAACATAGTTCAAACTATCCAAAAAACCCTCTACTGTACATGTTGAAAATGTTATCAAATACAAACTAATACCAGCAATTAAATTCCAAGACTCTCTTTTATTCTCCAAATATTGGGATGAAAAAAACAATATCACTTCAAAACGAAACACTCAAGCAATGGACTGTAGCTCGAGACTCACTCCCTTCAAAAACCTAATATATACCGGAATCGTGGTTAACAACAATGCATATTACATGCATGTCTTACTTAAAATTCAACCCGAATTATTCACCATACTGCCCATTCTGCCCATCAGTGAATCCAGACAACCTTCATATCTTATGGTGCTTGTTAAGAATTAAACTGGAGAAAATGGGATATGCAAAGTCAACACTTCCTGGGAAACTGCAATCTTTCATATAATACCTGGAATTCTTACTAACTTGCATAAGCATGTTTTAATCACTATTTATGCATTAATAAAATTTTACATTGCCAAAAATTGGCTTGATCCAAAATCACTTGGGAAAACTTCAAAAATATGGATACCAATATATTCTATCACACAAACTAGCTACTAAAAATCAAAAGAAACTGTCTTACTACCAGAGATATGGAGCTCTCTTCTGTATGCATTACTTAGAGACTAAAAGTTAATCTTTGATCAAACAATAATCTTAATATCCATGTTCTATAATCAGTCTTCCTGGATTACAAACTGATAACAAAACTGAAGGCCTAAAATGAATTGAAGTGACCTTTCCTTGTTTCCCCACTTTTTATCTGGGAAGGTAGTGAAGCTGATTGTATCCAGTTTATTAAGGACATTGAAATTACTAGCCCCTTTTTAAGGTTTACTGTAGAAACATCACAAGTAGAGGTTCATTTTTTGGACTTAACTCTGAAATTTGATCCAAAAGGAATGATCAATACTTCACTTTACAGAAAACCAACCTGGAGAAATTCTCTATTAAAATTTGAAAGCATGCATAATCCTTTCGTCGTCTTGACAGAAGATGAAGTGTTTGGCCTTGGTTATGGCTTGCCTTCTTTTCATCCTTTCGTCGTCTCGACAGAAGACGAAGTGTTTGGCCTTGGTTATGGCTTGCCTTCTTTTCATCTTTTCGTCATCTCGACAGAAGACGAAGTGTTTGGCCTTGGTGATGGCTTGCCTTCCTTTCCACTGCCATACAAACCTTTCGAAAAAAGGACTTGGTCCCCACAGGGAAGAGCGGTCAAAAGAAAGAGCGTAGAAGAAAATCCACAAACAACGAAGAAGGTATTGAGACCCAGGACTTAGTTGTCAACACTTTTGATTGTATGTTGCATGATGAAGATACTGAAACTCAGGATTTAGTTATTAATATATCTAATTATACGCTAAACCCTTATGAATTATCAGTTTTAAACAAAGGGTTAGGCTTTATACCATCGAGCTGTAATGATATCACTGATACCATAGTCGACATTAAGTTTTTCACAAGGAACTTGGCTTTGAAATTGTTCTATGGTCAGGATGCTGGAAATATTAATAGTGGCTTCATGCCGTTTAAGAAACCATCTACTTTTATACCCCAGCAACACCCTCTTTTGGAGGCATTTGAGCAGGCTTGCGAGATGGATTTATTTAAGCTTTATAACGATAAACAAGTCAAATCACAATTTTATAACATGACACTGAATGAGAAACAAGCTTTGGATAATTTGAGAAGTAATGACAGCATAGTTGTAAGACAAGCTGACAAAGGCGGCGCTGTTGTCGTTATGGATAAATCCAACTACTCCAATAAAATGGAGCACATGCTCTCTGATGGAGAAACATATCTTTCTATATCTAATTATAATCTTAGCAACTTGATTAGAAGAGTACATGCCAGCTTATATGATTTAATGTTGACATGTCATTGACAAAGATTTATATACTTATTTTTCAATTGACAGCCCTTTGATTCCTTCGTTTAGGGGCCTTCCCAAGATCCACAAAGATGCATTGGATCCTCCTCCAAGACCAATCGTATCCAGTCGAGGGTGGCTAACTGAACCGTTATCCATTTATCTTGATAAAACACTTAAACCAGTTGTTACAGAAGTTGAACAAATTTTAAGAGATACGTCCGATTTTTTAGATAATTTGGCCACTTATAGTAATTCTTCCTCCTTTAGCATAGATGATATATTAGTTACACTTGATGTGAAATCCTTATTCACATCTATTCCCAATGATGTTGGCATGGAATTTACTAGGGCTATTTTGGTTCATAATAAGTTATCAAGTCACATGATCACTAGATGTATGTCCCTCCTTGAGATTGTTCTTGAAAATAATGTTCTCTGCTATGATGAGAAATATTTCCTACAAACCAAGGGAGTAGCGATGGGCACCCCTTGTGCCAACGCCTACGCCAACCTGGTGTTGGCACATTGGGAGGACACATATGTCCTCAATATTAATTCTGAATTTATTAAATATCTCAAATATTACAACAGGTTTGTGGATGATGTGTTTTTGTTATGGGGAGGAACAGTTGAACAATTGTTGGCTTTTGTAACATATCTCAATGAAACTACTGATTTCCTTTGTTTTGATTGTTCCCACTCGACCAAAGAGATTGATTTTCTTGATGTAAAGATTATTAAGGGTCCCAATGGTTTTGACACCGAATTATACAGAAAATCCTGTTGGAAAAACAATTTATTGCATCGGGACAACATGCATCCCAGGCATGTACACAGGAATATAGTCAGGAATCAAACCATTAGGGTCTCCAAATTGACATCACAAACTTCTGCTTATAATCAACACAAAGAGCATTTAGCCAAGAGTTTTATTTCTAGAGGATATGATAGAACCCAGGCCCTTGATGCTATTTCATCAGGAGACCAGCGTAGAGTAGATGTGGGAGCTCCTTTGATCAATGGACCTTATCCCCATCAATGCCTTAACAAGGCTAGAGATACAGTCACTATAAATAGGATTGTTATTCCTTATACTAATAGGAACAATTACATCTTGGATGTACTCAATAAAAACTGGGGACTTCTGATGGTGGATGAAAGGATTAGGAACTTAGTCGATGATAGACCTCGAGTTGCCTATAGGAATATGCTATCACTTAATAGGCTACTTTGTTATGATAGGGGACATCAGAAAGCTTATACTCCTAGTATGACAGGCACATTTGCCTGCCGTGCTTGTAACCAATGCAAATATATTTCCAACTCTGATAGCTTTACACACCCTGAGACCAAACGTGTATATAAGTTCAAACACCATGCAAACTGTAAATCTATCAATTTAGTGTATATTGCTGAATGCCAGCTTTGTAAGATTTTTTACGTTGGCATGACAACTAGATCTTTACGTGAACGAATCAGGGAACACATCTATGCTATTGAAAAAGGTAATGGAAATTCACCAGCTGAGAAAACACAAGATAGCTGATATCAGAAATAGTCTAGGAGTATCCAAAAATATGATATAGTACTTAGATAAATCTCTTAACCAAAGTAAAAGTGTCTAATGTAAAGATAAATGAACAAGATATTAACATAGTTAAAACTATCCAAAAAAAACCCTCTACTGTACATGTTGAAAATGTTATCAAATACAAACTAATACCAGCAATTAAATTCCAAGACTCTCTTTTATTCTCCAAATATTGGGATGAAAAAAACAATATCACTTCAAAACAAAACACTCAAGCAATGGACTGTACCTCGAGACTCACTCCCTTCAAAAACCTAATATATAC